>NW_024068600.1:0-117160 GCF_009389715.1 Phoenix dactylifera
GTCTCGCTCCGAAACAAATCGAAGCGACTGGTTTTAGGAAATAGGACCCGGTTGGACAATGCTTAAAGAGTCTCATCTCTGCATTTAGGTCCTGGAGTTGACAACATCAAGAGGGCCGCAGTCCTCTCTTCCTAAAATTAAGTTTAGAGCTACTTCCCTTTGGGGATGTGAGTTGAGCCTCGCCGTCCCTAGGGATTTTGCAAACAGTGGATAAGATGTCCTCATTAATTTCTACTAATGTCCCGACATGTGCGGTGAAACCCTAAGTCCCCTAAAGCATATACACTAAACATTTCTCTAACAAGGCCGGGGTAGGTCGAGTATTGAGGTGCAAAGATGCTCCCACCCTTGGGCTCGGAGTCTCTTCCAATAGAGAACCCCTCATGATCTAAAAATGCAAAATCTATGTACCTACCGGTTGTGACTGTGCGATTTGCACAGGAAATCGTTGTGGTTGGCGGAGCAACCGAGGAGAAGGTGCGGAGGGTTTTCCGCCGTTCCTCACCGTCGCCGCTACTCTAGTCGCTTCCACGGTCGTCCTAGCTTTCTTTGGTGCCATGGATGCTAGGGTTGTAATTTAGGCAAATGGAGGCTTAGGTTTGTGATTTAGGGCAAAATGGAGGCTAGGGCTTTCCGTTTTGGTCGGGAATGAGGGAGAAAGCTCGAGTCGGCTTCGAGCGATTTCGACCTATTTAAAAAGGCCTCATTCGGTCCCGAGACGTCTCCCGCGACTAAGTGAGACGTCTCCGTTGGGGGACGTCTCTGCGATTTGCCAGAACGTCTCCGCACTGAAAAAATTTCAGACTGTATTCTATCTTCTCCCCTTTTTTTGTTTAATCACCCCAATCAATATGATCTCTTTTGATAAGCTTAGAGTGAATTTGTTTGTGATCCTCCCCCTCAATGATACATCCTATAAAAATTTGATAATGACTTTTGAATTAATAATATTGAAATGAGGAACGTTTGACCAAATTTCGAATACCTGTGAAATAGGCTCTGAAAATATCTCCATGAAGAGTCCAAGGGAGGGTAACCATCCTCCGGAAAGTCAACCAGTTCGTCATTTAGTTTAGATGAATTCATGCTTTCACTTATGTTTGCCTTGAGGTGGATTACTAGTTCGAGTAGCAAAGCAATGCAATACAAGTTCAATTCATTTGCTAGGATCATACAAGCTCAAAGCATTCCTTAAGAAATTGAATCTGTCTTTACAAAGGGGCTTTGTAAATGATGGGGGAGTCTCCACTCCTACATGGGTTCGGTCCTATTAAAAATAAGGTGACACCCATGTATACCTATCAGAGCACGCATCTCTATACGCCTCCGGATGGAGAGCCACGCTTCGTCACACGATCACGCGTGAGAGTTTCCGGAGATCGGTCACAACTCTTGGACCTTTGCTCTGATACCACTGAAAGTGAATCCTAGGTTCTTCGGTGTTAAGCATGCGGATTTTTTTTTTTTTTTAAAACCATGGCTGAACCTGATCGGGTTGCCTACGTACCCCTTCATAAGGGGGATCAAGCCATACGTAGTTCTTTTTAAGTTTTAAAACGCAGCGGAAAAATCGAATCAAACAATTTAATTCATGCATGCTTACAAGATCAAATCTAGAAATCAGCACCTTAAGAACACATAGGATTATGCCGGAATCGTTTAAACAATTATGCTAAAACTTTCATGCATGATTAACTATCAGATCTGAAACTTAAGAACTCTATTCCGATTAATCTCCGAATATCCATTGAATGGATTCTGGAGATATCTCCGTGAGGAGCCCCAAAAGAGGGTAAAACCTCGGGGAATCAGACCTAGATCTTGACACCATAATAAAAGATTAATGTAGGATTAATACCTTTTATGATGGATGAAACTTGTGGATCTGATCCTCGACTTCGCAGCCACGCACACGAATGGCCTCTACGAGAAGTCCACGCGAAGTTCCTGAAGAGATCCAATCCTGCGGAAGTGCTAGCTTGCGCAGAATTTCTTGAGGCTGAAATTTGATCTTCCAAACACTATCAACTTTTGATCCGCCTTCTTGGAAGAACTTGGAGGAAAGGTTTAAAGGGATTGAAGAGGACTTAGATCTGATCTAAAGACTCTTATCAGGGACCCCTAACACTAATGGCGCGATGGACTTAGAGGAGGAAGAAGTCAGCTAGATTGAATGCAGAATTTTTCCATGCATGAACTAGGGTTCCTCTCTTTTCTTTTCCCTTTTTTTCTTTTCTTTTTCTCTCTTTTTTCCTTGAATTCGACCACCAGATGATGGAGGTCCTTTTAATGTTGCTCTCCTACCTAACTTCATGCCAACCATCCCATATTTGTGGAGGATTTTGTGGGGTTTTGAATTTTGAATTCAAAATTCAAGTTCATGTGCCATTACATGATGAAGCTTGATCTAATCTAAACCATTCATCATGTTGCCACTTCCCTCTTTCAATTTCGAAATTCCCATGCCCCTAATCAGATTAGAGGGTCACGTGGTGATTTTGTGGTGATTAAATTCGAAATTCAACCTTAATTAGAAGTGAGATAAAGATAAGGATGGCATATGTCATGAAGAGAGAGAATTTGATCTTATCCAATTCTTTTCATGAATTTATCTCTCCATTTCGACCCATCTAATGATGAAAGAGGTCCCTGATGTTGCCAAGTGTCCCATGGCACCATTAAATAAATTAAATTAATTTTTAATCATATTAAAAATCAATTTATGGCGCCATGCATGGATATGTGACAAGTGGATTTCAAGATCCGAATAGTTTCAGATCAAACCCATTTAATTTAATTAAATCCTAACAATTAGAATGATTCAATTACCATGGGTTGAACCTAATCCAATTAGGTCAATCCCTAATTAAGCACAAATTTAATCTAATTTAATTTGGTCAACCTAAGTCCTCTTGATTCAGACCTAATCCAATCAGGTCAAAAACCCTGATTGAGCCCAGAATTGAATCTAATTCAATTTGGCTCATCCTTAGTCTAATTACTCAATCCAATTGAGTTCATTAGCAATCTAATTACTAATTAATCCTCCGATAATTACTTTAATTATTTTATAAGATAATTTGCCAATCGAATTGACCAAATTACCCCTGAATGATTCTTAATCATTCATCAGCCTTCTTGATCAATCAGGAATCTTCTATGCGTGTGACCTCATAGGTTCGAACCTAAGCCGGTAGTATAGGAACGACTTCCTACACTAATCGATGTGACCATCTAGCAATGGTACCCGACGTCCGAATAGGCCGAATATATGCGAAGCAAATATTCTGGAACCCTGAACTATGGTTACTGTATAATTCAATCCCTTTGACTCTTAATGCCAGGATGACTTAGAGCTCACTGTCAACCCTATAATTAGTACATCCATTATGTGATTAACTTTAGATATCCCGTGACTCCTCACTGGATTACCCTGGCCAAGGTTTTGCTAAATTAATCACAAGACATTATCTCCTGTTTGCAGGAGGGGTCAATTCCATCTTGACTCACAACTGACTACGCAAGTACTTGACTGCACCCAGTGACCTTCCGTCACTGAATTAGAAATTCAGGTAGTCCGGTACCAAAGTACAGTGAGTTGCTTGCTAGTCACAGGTTGCGGTCTCAGGTCAGAGGGCCAAACTTATACCCATATCCACTCGGAACATCTCTCGACAGTAGAGCGTTCCGGAATTGGTCACGTTCAGTGAAATGTACTCCTACACTTCACCTGTATGGCATACCAGTGTCTCCACACTCCTTGGTTAAGAGGACAACCAACGTATATGTCACACAACGACCTAATCTCGATAATGTTGTCGTCCTAGTAACAACATATCATTTGGTCGCGAACAAGTTTAAGGACTCAAAGATAAATCCTCCTTTATCATAATAAGTCCTAAGGACTTCATCATATAAGAGTTCATTTGAAGATGAAATGATGAATAATGCCAAATAATACTTTATTAATTTGTCAATTCAATTTAATCATCAATATGCTGACGATTGACATTTAGGATACAATTCCCAACAACTCCCACTTAGCCTAAAGCCAATCGGCACAGTATCTAATACCCATCTTCGACTTGTGTTCGTTGAACTCTTTGATGCCGAGGACTTTGGTAAATGGGTCAGCCAGATTTTCTTTTGTGTCAATCTTCTGAAGATCAATATCACCTCGTTCTATAATCTCTCGAACCAGGTGATAACGTCGCAGAATATGCTTGGTCCGCTGATGTGCTTTAGGTTCCTTTGCCTGAGCTATGGCTCCAGTGTTATCACAAAATATAGGAACTGGACCATCAATGGAAGGTGCCACTCCCAGCTCGGTGATGAACTTGCGCAACCATACGGCTTCCTTGGCTGCATCAGATGCTGCAATGTATTCTGCTTCACATGTAGAATCTGCCACTGTATGCTGCTTGGAACTCTTCCAGCAGATGGCCCCACCCTTAAGAGTGAAGATATATCCCGACACGCTCTTGCTATCATCTTGATCTGACTGAAAACTTGAATCGGTATATCCCTCAAGTTTTAAGTCAGAATCACCGTAGACAAGCCACTGATCTTTAGTATTTCTCAAATACTTAAGGATGGTTTTGACAACCTTCCAGTGGTTGCTACCTGGATCAGACTGGTATCTACTCACTACTCCTAGTGAGTATGCCACGTCTGGTCTAGTACATGTCATGGCATACATTATAGATCCCACTGCCGAAGCATATGGAATTCTATCCATAGTCTCTCTTTCTTGAGAGGTTGTCGGACAATCCCTTTTAGAGAGGTTAATTCCATGGCCCATTGGAAGATAGCCTTTCTTGGAATTAATCATACTGAACCTTTTCAGTATAGTATCAATGTATGTGGATTGGGATAATCCAAGCAATCTTCTAGATCTATCTCTATAGATCTTCATCCCTAGGATGTAAGATGCTTCTCCCAAATCCTTCATGGCAAATTGAGATGATAGCCAAACCTTTATTCCTTGTAATGCAGGAATGTCATTCCCGGATTAAAGAATGTCATCCACCCATACAAAACAAGAAATATAATAACTGAACCATTTGCCCATTTATTAAATGCAAGGTTCCTCTTCATTCTTAATGAAGCCATATGATTGATCACCTTATCAAATCGTATGTTCCAACTCCCGTGAAGCTTGCTTTAATCCATAAATGGATTTTTGAAGCTTGCCACACCTTAGACTCATCTGCAGATATAAAACCTTCAGGTTGCATCATATACACCTCTTTTCTAAATATCCATTTAGAAAAGCGGTATTTAACATCCATCTGCCAGATTTCATAATCTAAGTGTGCTGCTATCGCAAGCATAATCCGAATGGATTTGAGCATTGCCACAGGAGAAAACGTCTCGTCATAGTCAAATACCATAACGTTGACGATATCCCTTGGCAACCCAGACGGGCTTATAGGTCTCTACTTTTCCGTCTGCGCCCCGTTTTCTTTGAAAATCCCACTTACACCCTATGGGTTTAATCCCTTCGGGTGGGTCAACTAATGTCCATACATCATTGACCTTCATGGATTCCATTTCGGATTGCATGGCTCCAAGCCATGCATCAGAGTCATGCCTCTGCATAGCATCCATATAGGTGATCGGATCCTCATTGTTTTCATCAAGTTCGACAGGATCCCCCATCCTGGACCAAGAAACCGTAGTATCTGTCCGGCTGACGTGGTACTCTACCTGATCGCCTTAATGGTGCATCTAAGATGGGTTCTGGATCTGATCTAATCAAATCTGACTCAACTAGTTCAGCTAGATGGTGTCGGATCTTCTACATGTTGAACTTCCCTAAGCTCAGCATTAGAGCTTTTAGTTCCTTCACTAAGGAATTCTTTCTCTAAGAAAACAGCTCTATTGCTTACGAATAACTTTTGTTCTTCAGCAAAGTAGAAGTAATATCCTTTAGTTTCTTTAGGATAACCAACAAAGAACATTTGTCAGACTTGGGTTCAAGTTTGTCTGTCTTCAAACGTTTGATATATGCTGGACAACCCCCAAACCCTAAGGTGAGACAGCATTGGCTTACGTCCAGTCCACATCTCATGTGGTGTTTTATTTACAGACTTACTTGGAACCTTGTTTTAGAATGTAGCAGGCTGACTCAAGTGCATATCCCCAAAAGGATATGGGCAGACTTGCAAACCCCATCATGGATCGAACCATGTCTAACAGAGTTCGATTTCTTCTTTCTGATACACCGTTATAACTGTGGTGTACCAGGAGGAGTCCATTGGGAGAGAATCCCATTCTCTCCTAAATATGTCAAAAACTCATTAGAAAGGTATTCGCCTCCTCGATCTGATCGAAGAGTTTTAAAATACTCTTTCCAGTTTGTTTTTCTACTTCATTACGATACAATTTGAACATTTCAAATGCTTCAGATTTATGTCTCATTAAATAGACATAACCATACCTAGAAGGTCGTCTGTAAACGTAAATGAAATATGAATACCCACCCTAGCATCTGTGCTTATTGGCCCACATACATCAGAATGTACAAGGGTCAATAAATCACTGGCTCGTTCACCTTTTCCGGTAAAAGGTGATTTGGTCATCTTACCAAGAAGACATGACTCACAGGTTGTCAATGATTCACAATCATTAACATTGAGGATTCCCTCTTTACTTAACCTGTTCATTCCTGTTCTTGTTAATATGACCTAGCCTATGATGCCAAAGGTAGACATCCGTGACATTATCTATTCTAGGACGCTTACTTGACGTGTACATTACATTAACAGGTTGTGATAACAAGTAGATGCCATTGCTCATTGTCCATTCATTACAGTAATACCATTCATAATGATATCACAAGAATATTTCTTTATTGAAATTTCATAACCGTTCATGGCCAAAAGGCCTACGGAAATTACATTCAATAAGAATGCAGGACAATAGTGACAATCACTCAAGACAACTACATGAGAATTGAAAACAAGTTTGAGATTTCCCTAAAGCTAGAACTGGAACAGATCTTCCATCTCCAAACATTCAGGAATCTCTCGCTGTTTTCAAATCTCTCATTGACCTGAAGTCCTTGCAATGAATTGCATATATTAAACGGACTTCCAGTATCTAATACCCAGGTTGAATTATCACATATAGAGAAATTACAAGGTGTTATCATATAAATACCTTGATCAGCAACTGATTGCCCTTTTCTCTTGCTTAGCCTGTTCGGGTCAAGTGAGGTAAAGTACTGAGGACAATTCCTCTTCCAATGCCCCTGCTTCTTACAATAGAAGCATTCTGCCTGACTTTGGTCATCCTTAATCCTTTTGGTCTGACTATGCTGAGTTTTCAGCTTTCTATACCAATTATTGAAGTTGGGACTAGTCCAACTTGTCATTATCCAATAATGAGCGAAGTGACAAACTTGTGGCCATTTCTACAATAAAAGAAAATTTGGCTATTAGTATATGAATTGACTAAACACAGTAGACTTGGGACTTTAGTCTAAAGATACTCCCACTATTTTATACAAATTGGTAGCCTCTACCTCCAATTCGAAAAATTACTCCTAATTCTTTAGTGGGCACTAGAACCCAATAGATCGCATATAGGCCCGAGTGTGGCTCGGCTAACCCATATGCACCTATTGGTAGGTTTCTAAACCAGTTGCTTCACCAAGCAACTCTAGTGATAATTTTTGCCCTAGGTTCTTCGGCAGGCGTGTGGCGCCTCCACCGAATACCCTAGTCAGGTCCAACCATTAAATGATAGGGTTAAGTCTAATCAACTAATAGACGACCAAGCCCGAGTGTGGCTCGGCTCACCTGACCGCCTATTGAAGGTACACTTAACTCATCATATATTGAATGACAATTCCAATGCTTGATAAGTACCAGGCGTGTCGCGCCTCCAATAATATCAAAACATTGGACCCATTATCACCCAACTTAATGGGAGGCTATGACCTAGTTATCCCCATAACCATTTCATTTTAAGGACCTAATAATTTAGAGGATTTCATAATTAGGATAGATGAGAAGATCCGGTTAGTCTAATTTCTCCCACTGACTTCACCAAATCAGATTAGACTCAAATCGGTTTAAGGAGGCACCTAAATCAGTCAAACTGATTTTCCTTATAGGCATGGGCTAACTCGAATCATTAAGTGATCCAATCAAAATGTGATTGACCATGTCGGCCAGGTAAGTGAGATCGGTGGAAGGGATATGCCATTAACTCGACAAAGACGAATCAGTGCGAGTAGCTCCCAATTAAAAACCACCGGTCAAAACTGCCAAACTTACCTTAGACACCGACTGGTTAATCAATTTCGATTTAATTACTCAAATGACTCGGGCTACACCTCTGAGCCTAAATCAAGTTCCATCTTGGTCTAATCAAAGACATGGACTTGATCCATCTACAACTATTGTAAATTGACCTAGAATTCCTTCACCTAATCTAATTACTACTTAATTAGATTTGATCAATTAATTCTATTTGTCCATGTATGATTCTAACCTTAGGTCTAACCCAATCCTAGAAACTTGATTCAAGCTAACCCATATGCCCAAATAATTATGCAATGTCAATTTAATTGAGTTACAATTCTATTTCCATAACACTTAATTCTCAATTAAGTTTAGACTTATGAAAGTTTTGATCATTGCATATTTCTTTTTAATTACATATTAATTACAATCTTTCAGTTCTTAAAACATATTTTCAGATCTGAGTTTTTATAATTAATCACATGTAATCAGATTAAATTCATGTTTAAGTCATTATATTTAATGTTCATCGCATCACATATACATAACAACATGAATTAATACAAACAACATACATCTTATGTATTTGTTTTTTCACTTTTATTTTCAGATCTGATTTGTTCATTAAAATCAGAGATCATATGAATCATAAATTTTATTTAGATCTAATCTAAACAATATTATGATTTCAGATTTATTTATGTTACAAATCTTAACACAAACATGCATCATATGCATTCAAAATTTCAGATCTAGTTAATCATGCATAATCAGCAATTAAATCAATCATAAAAATACTTTAGATCTAATCTAAGCATGCTCATGATTTCAGATTTAATTACAAGAATTAAAACATAAAAGTTTAAACATGAACCTGGCTCTGATACCACTGAATGGGGAGTCTCCACTCCTACATGGGTTCGGTCCTATTAAAAAATAGGGTGACACCCATGTATACCTATCAGAGCACGCATCTCTATACGCCTCCGGACGGAGAGCCACGCTTCGTCACACGATCACGCGTGAGAGTTTCCGGAGATCGGTCACAACTCTTGGACCTTTGCTCTGATACCCACTGATGGGGGGAGTCTCCACTCCTACATGGGTTCGGTCCTATTAAAAATAAGGTGACACCCATGTATACCTATCAGAGCACGCATCTCTATACGCCTCCGGACGGAGAGCCACGCTTCGTCACACGATCACGCGTGAGAGTTTCCGGAGATCGGTCACAACTCTTGGACCTTTGCTCTGATACCACTGAAAGTGAATCCTAGGTTCTTCGGTGTTAAGCATGCGGATTTTTTTTTTTTTTTAAAAACCATGGCTGAACCTGATCGGGTTGCCTACGTACCCCTTCATAAGGGGGATCAAGCCATACGTAGTTCTTTTAAGTTTTAAAATGCAGCGAAAAAATCGAATCAAACAATTTAATTCATGCATGCTTACAAGATCAAATCTAGAAATCAGCACCTTAAGAACACATAGGATTATGCCGGAATCGTTTAAACAATTATGTTAAAACTTTCATGCATGATTAACTATCAGATCTGAAACTTAAGAACTCTATTCCGATTAATCTCCGAATATCCATTGAATGGATTCTGGAG
The DNA here is from genome assembly GCF_009389715.1 of Phoenix dactylifera. Lineage (NCBI taxonomy): Eukaryota > Viridiplantae > Streptophyta > Magnoliopsida > Arecales > Arecaceae > Phoenix > Phoenix dactylifera. Next base: position 9,863 of record NW_024068600.1, read on the forward strand.
ATATCTCCGTGAGGAGCCCCAAAAGAGGATAAAACCTCGGGGAATCAGACCTAGATCTTGACACCATAATAAAAGATTAATGTAGGATTAATACCTTTTATGATGGATGAAACTTGTGGATCTGATCCTCGACTTCGCAGCCACGCACACGAATGGCCTCTACGAGAAGTCCACGCGAAGTTCCTGAAGAGATCCAATCCTGCGGAAGTGCTAGCTTGCGCAGAATTTCTTGAGGCTGAAATTTGATCTTCCAAACACTATCAACTTTTGATCCGCCTTCTTGGAAGAACTTGGAGGAAAGGTTTAAAGGGATTGAAGAGGACTTAGATCTGATCTAAAGACTCTTATCAGGGACCCCTAACACTAATGGCGCGATGGACTTAGAGGAGGAAGAAGTCAGCTAGATTGAATGCAGAATTTTTCCATGCATGAACTAGGGTTCCTCTCTTTTCTTTTCCCTTTTTTCTTGTTCTTTTTCTCTCTTTTTTCCTTGAATTCGACCACCAGATGATGGAGGTCCTTTTAGTGTTGCTCTCCTACCTAACTTCATGCCAACCATCCCATATTTGTGGAGGATTTTGTGGAGTTTTGAATTTTGAATTCAAAATTCAAGTTCATGTGCCATTACATGATGAAGCTTGATCTAATCTAAACCATTCATCATGTTGCCACTTCCCTCTTTCAATTTCGAAATTCCCATGCCCCTAATCAGATTAGAGGGTCACGTGGTGATTTTGTGGTGATTAAATTCGAAATTCAACCTTAATTAGAAGTGAGATAAAGATAAGGATGGCATATGTCATGAAGAGAGAGAATTTGATCTTATCCAATTCTTTTCATGAATTTATCTCTCCATTTCGACCCATCTAATGATGAAAGAGGTCCCTGATGTTGCCAAGTGTCCTATGGCACCATTAAATAAATTAAATTAATTTTTATTCATATTAAAAATCAATTTATGGCGCCTTGCATGGATATGTGACAAGTGGATTTCAAGATCCGAATAGTTTTCAGATCAAACCCATTTAATTTAATTAAATCCTAACAATTAGAATGATCCAATTACCATGGGTTGAACCTAATCCAATTAGGTCAATCCCTAATCAAGCACAAATTTAATCTAATTTAATTTGGTCAACCTAATTCCTCTTGATTCAGACCTAATCCAATCAGGTCAAAAACCCTGATTGAGCCCAGAATTGAATCTAATTCAATTTGGCTCATCCTTAGTCTAATTACTCAATCCAATTGAGTTCATTAGCAATCTAATTACTAATTAATCATTCGATAATTACTTTAATTATTTTATAAGATAATTTGCCAATCGAATTGACCAAATTACCCCGAATGATTCTTAATCATTCATCAGCCTTCTTGATCAATCAGGAATCTTCTATGCGTGTGACCTCATAGGTTCGAACCTAAGCCGGTAGTATAGGAATGACTTCCTACACTAATCGATGTGACCATCTAGCAATGGTACCCGACGTCCGAATAGGCCGAATATATGCGAAGCAAATATTCTGGAACCCTGAACTATGGTTACTGTATAATTCAATCCCTTTGACTCTTAATGCCAGGATGACTTAGAGCTCACTGTCAACCCTATAATTAGTACATCCATTATGTGATTAACTTTAGATATCCCGTGACTCCTCACTGGGATTACCCTGGCCAAGGTTTTGCTAAATTAATCACAAGACATTATTCCTGTTTCCAGGAGGGGTCAATTCCATCTTGACTCACAACTGACTACGCAAGTACTTGACTGCACCCAGTGACCTTCCGTCACTGAATTAGAAATTCAGGTAGTCCGGTACCAAAGTACAGTGAGTTGCTTGCTAGTCACAGGTTGCGGTCTCAGGTCAGAGGGCCAAACTTATACCCATATCCACTCGGAACATCTCTCGACAGTAGAGCGTTCCGGAATTGGTCACGTTCAGTGAAATATACTCCTACACTTCACCTGTGTGGCATACCAGTGTCTCCACACTCCTTGGTTAAGAGGACAACCAATGTATATGTCACACAACGACCTAATCTTGATAATGCTGTCGTCCTTGTAACAACATATCATTTGGTCGCAAACTAGTTTAAGGACTCGAAGATAAATCCTCCTTTATCATTAATAAGTCCTAAGGACTTCATCATATAAGAGTTCATTTGAAGATGTAAAATGATGAATAATGCCAAAAAATACTTTATTGATTTGTCAATTCATTTAATCATCAACATGCTAACGATTGACATTTAGGATACAATTTCCAACAGTAAAGATATCAGCTAATTGATTTTCAGTACATACATATTCAATCATCACATCATTTTTCAGCACATGATCCCTAATAAAATGATGCCTAATCTCTATATGCTTTGACTTAGAGTGTTGGACAGGATTTTTTGTTAAGTTGATTGCACTTGTATTATCACACTTAATTGGTATATTGTCCATTTTAATACCGAAGTCTTCAAGTTGTTGCTTGATCCAGAGAACTTGGGCACAACAGCTTCCAGCTGCAATGTACTCAGCCTCAGCTGTGGACAAGGCAACTGAATTTTGTTTCTTGCTAAACCAAGAAACCAAATTGGCACCCAAGAATTGACAAGTGCCACTTGTGCTTTTTCTGTCGAGTTTGCACCCAGCAAAATCAGCATCAGAATAAGCAATTAAATTTATATCAGATTGTTTAGAATACCATAAGCCTACATTAGATGTCCCTACTAGATATCTAAAAATTCTTTTAACAGCTTGCAAGTGTGATTCCTTAGGACATGCTTGGTATCTAGCACACACACAAACACTGAATAATATATCTGGTCTACTAGCAGTAAGGTAAAGTAGAGAGCCTATCATACCTCTGTACAATTTGCAGTCTATACTTTTACCTTTTTCATCTTTGTCAAGCTTGCAACTTGAGCCCATGGGTGTGCTGATTTCCTTTGCATCCTTCATCTTGAATTTTTCCAGCATTTCCTTGATGTATTTGGACTGACTGATGAAGATGCCTTCCTCTGATTGTTTTATTTGTAGCCCAAGGAAGAAGTTGAGCTCACCCATCATGCTCATTTCAAATTCTCCCTGCATAAGCTTGGCAAACTCTTGACAGAGACTATCATTAGTAGCACCAAAAATTATATCATCCACATAAATTTGTACAAGCAATAAGTCATTTCCTTTTCTTTTAATAAAGAGGGTTTTGTCTACATTTTCTCTCTTAAATTTGTTCTCAATTAGGAAATTACTTAATCTTTCATACCATGCCCTAGGAGCTTGCTTAAGTCCATACAATGCTTTATGCAATTTATACACATAATCTGGATGTAAGTGATTTTCGAAACCTGGAGGTTGTCCTACATAAACTTCCTCCATTATATAGCCATTTAAGAATGCACTTTTTACATCCATTTGATAGAGTTTAAAATCCATGAAGCATGCATATGCTAAAAGCAGTCTAATAGCCTCTAACCTAGCAACAGGAGCAAAAGTTTCATCAAAATCTATTCCTTCCTCCTGATTATATCCTTTGGCCACTAGCCTAGCTTTGTTTCTTATTACTATCCCATCCTCATCTAGTTTATTTCTATATACCCATTTGGTGCCTATAATTGAAACATTAGGGGGTCTTTTCATTAGAGTCCAAACTTCATTTCTTTCGAATTGGTTTAATTCCTCTTGCATAGCATTCATCCAATTATCATCTTTTTCAGCTTTTTCTAGTGATTTAGGCTCTATTTGTGAAACGAAAGCAAGATAATTACTAGTGTTTCTTAAAGAGGATCTAGTTCTTATACCTTGTGAAGGATCACCAAGGATTAGATCCTTTGGATGACCATGTGCATACCTCCATTCTTTAGGAAGATCTTGATTTCTTGATGGAGGTTGATCTTCTTCATCTTGCTGATTTGTATCCTCTTTGATCTCATCCTCATGTTGTTTGTCTTGTATGGAGAATTCCTTGATCCCGTCTTCAAGTATACCTGCATCATCATCTTCTTCTTTTCTAGAAGAATCTCCATTAGTTTCATCAAAAACAACATGAATGGATTCTTCAACAACGAGAGTTCTCTTGTTGAAGACCCTGTATGCTCTACTAGATAAGGAATAACCTAAGAAGATCCCCTCATCTGATTTAGCACTAAATTTACTGAGATTGTCCTTTCCATTGTTCAAAATAAAGCATCGACAACCGAAAACATGAAAATAACTTATATTTGGTTTCTTACCTTTCATCAATTCATACGGTGTTTTCTTTAAGATGGATCTAACTAAAGCACGATTTAAAATATAACATGAGGTATTTATTGCTTCAGCCCAAAAATACTTTGGTAGATCCGATTCGCACAACATGGTACGAGCCATATCTGCTAGTGTGCGATTCTTCCTTTCTACCACCCCATTTTGTTGGGGTGTCCTAGGTGCCGAGAAGTTGTGATTGATACTATTTTCGTCACAAAACTTTTCAAAGTGTTGATTTTCAAACTCGGTACCATGATCACTCCTAATTGCTTTTAGTTTAAGATTAAGTTCATTTGAAACCTTATTATGAAACTTGATAAAAGCGGGAAAGGACTCATCTTTGTGTGCAAGAAATGAAACCCATGTAAAACGTGAAAAATCATCAACAATGACAAGACCAAATTTCTTACCCCCTAGACTAGCAGTTCTAGTGGGTCCAAACAAATCCATGTGAATTAGTTCTAAGGGTTTTGATGTTGAGACTATGTTCTTAGACTTGAAAGAACTTCTTGTTTGTTTCCCTAATTGACATGCCGCACAAATTTTATTCTTTTCAAAGTCTATTTTCGGTAGTCCTTTGACTAGATCCTTTGTAATCAATTTAGAAATTAAATCCATGCTAGCATGCCCTAACCTACGATGCCATAACCAACTAGTCTCATTGACTTTGGGATTCATAGCTACAAGACATTGGCCATCCTTTATGGTGAGATCATCAAGATCTACCATGTAAACATTTCCATGCCTATGTCCTGTGAGTATGACCTCATTGTCAAATGGACTACTAATTATGCATAGTGATGATTCAAATGATACTTTAAATTCCTTGTCACAAAATTGACTTATACTTAACAAATTATGTTTTAGTCCATTAACCAACAATACATTATCAATAAATGAGGAGGGTGATATGGAGATTTTACCAACACCAATAATTCGGCCTTTAGCATTGTCTCCAAATGTGACTAACCCTCCTTCTTTCGATTCCAAGGTGACGAAGAGACTCTTGTCACCGGTCATATGCCTTGAGCAGCCACTATCAAGATACCACATTCTCCTTTTATTTCCGGCTGCAAGGCATACCTGCAAAATGATCATGTGAAGCTCTTAGGTACCCAAGTTTTCTTGGGTCCTTCGTGGTTAGTGTAGTTGGTTCCTTTAGGCACCCATATTTTAGTTATGTTTTTGGCTTTTACAAATGTACTCTTGTTAGTTTGGATTTTTCTTTCAATACAAGAGTAGGCTTTATGTCCATTCTTTCCACAATGAAAGCATGTAGGTTTTTCAATTTTTACATCTTTTGCTTTTACAAAGAAATTCTTTAGATACTTTTGTTGTTTATTAGTTTTATATCCTAATTCGGCTTTATTGAAAACAGCTCTTTGATTTGAAAGAATGAGTTTTAATTTTTCAGAGCTTTGTGTGAATTTTTCAACAATTGGTTTGTACTTATGTACCTCATTCTTAAGATTCAAATTTTCTTTAACTAGTTCTTCCTTATCTTTTCTAAGAGATTCAATGTTTTGTGCAAGTGAGGTATTATTATCGAGTAGGGATTTTACTTTCAGATTTAATTCCTTAATTAGTGTTTTTGCCTTTTCATTTTCAATGCTAAGTTTTAAATTTTTGATTTCTAGGTTAGTAGTGTTAATATTTTTAATGCTCTCCTTTTCAATTAATAGGTTTTCGATATTTTCCTTCAGTTTTTGATTGGAGGCTTTTAATTCTTTATTCTTTGCTCCTAACATACTACAATCACCCATAAGTTCTTGAAAAGCTTCATACAATTCTTCTAAAGTAAAATTTATGGTTGGGTTTTGACATACCTCGTCATCTTCGAACGCCATGAAGCATAGATTGGCGGTCTCTTCCTTCTCTTCCTCGGAGGATGATGTGTCACTATCATCCCATGTTGCCTTCAATGCCTTCTTCTTCTTCTTTCCAAAATACTTCTTTTGTTGAGGGCATTCGGAACGAATATGTCCCGGTCTCTTGCAATCATAGCATACAATTGGGTCTCTTTCTTTTTCTTTTTCTTTTTCCCAATCATTTCTCCCTCCAAATTTCTTTCTTGGGAAGGGTTTCTTTCTTCTCATGAACTTTTTAAACTTCCTTACTATCAAACCCAAGTCCTCATCTTGACTTTCTTCTTCACTCTCACAGCTCTCTTCTTCACCTACACTTGAGGTAGCCTTGAGTGCGATTGTCCTTTTCTTTGGCAACTCTTCTTCATGCTGCTTCATCGTGAGCTCATGCGTCATCAATGAGCCCAAAAGTTGTTCTAGCCCCAAGGTGTTAAGATCTTTAGCTTCTATGATCGCCGTGACTTTTGCTTCCCAAGCTTTTGGCAAAGACCTGAGAATTTTACTCACAAGTTCCGGGTTAGTATAAGATTTACCCAAACTCTTTAGACCATTAATTATATCAGTAAAGCGTGTAAACATGCATGTGATGGTTTCATTGGGTTCCATCTTAAACAACTCATATTTGTGAACTAGAATGTTCACTTTGGACTCTTTAACTTGATTTGTACCCTCGTGGGTAACTTCAAGTCTATCCCATATTTCCTTAGCGGAAGTACATGTGGAGACTCTATTGAACTCATTTGCATCTAAAGAACAAAATAATGAGTTCATGGCTCTAGAATTGAGTTGAGCCATCCTATCATCATTCTCATCCCAATCCTCTTCAGGTTTGGGAACTCGAATGCCATTGACCACGTGTGATGGTTCTTGTGGTCCCTTGACTATGACCCTCCACAAGGCATAGTCTTGTGCTTGAATGAAGATTTTCATCCTAGTCTTCCAATAGGTATAATTTGTCCCATTGAAGAGTGGAGGTCTATTGGTTGCTTGCCCCTCGGCAGGAACATTGTTAAAGGGTGTTCCCATCTAGATCTTTGATTAAGACGGTTAGGTCTTTCAAGAAATACACAGAGCACCTGCTCTGATACCACTTGTTGCCCAGAGATGGTCACCCAAGAGGGGGGGTGAATTGGGTGTTTTAAAACTTTTTAGCTAATTTAAAAATAAAACACACAAATATATGAACTAAAGCAAGGATAAAGCGATAAGAAGAGACAACCACAAACACACGGTTTTATAGTGGTTCGGAGCCTTCACCGCTCCTACATCCACTCCCCAAAGCGCCTTTGGGAATTTCCACTATAATCCAAGATTACAGTACGGTAGTTTTGCGAGTTCACTACCCAACTCGTTGTTTTACACCGGGCTCACAACAAACCCAAAACCCCCAATTTCTCTTAGGCTTGGGACGCCCTTTCCCTTGTTCCAAGTCCCTTGACTGGAACAAGCACCACAATAAAAGTGTGTACAAAAGGATATAAAAGCTCTAGAAAGCAAATATAGCACTTATGAACAATGAAACCCGGAAGAATCTTTTTGCCGTTGGAAGCGTGGGAGATGTTGATTCTTCCGATGTGGGACGCGTAGGGTTGGGTGTGAGCTTTGAATCCCGAGCACACAAGAGTGGTTGAGCTTGAAATCGCTTGGGAGACTTGTAAGCACTTGATTTCCTTTCTTGAATGCACTCACTCCCTTGAGCTTTTCTTTCTAACTTCTCTCTTGAATGATTTTGCCTTTTTGGTTGGTAAAGAGTTGTTGAGAAGCACTTAAGAGCTCCCTTTTATAGCCCAAAAAGCAAATATAGCCGTTAGAGATAAAGTAGAGAAGATTTGAAATTCAAATCAAACCTGAAAAGCTGTCAGTCGCGTCCCAGGCGCTCCGGGGACGTCTCCGCTACAACGAGAGACGTCTCGCCTATAGGATTTTACTTTTTACTTTATCTGGGGTCGACTCGGCACTTTACGGGGACGTCTCGGCGTGTTAGCGCTTTTTGAGTGGGGACGACTCCGCTGCTTTGGGGACGACTCCGCTTCTTTATCTCCGAAAATCATGTCCTCTGGAATTCCCTGAGAGAGTCGACTCCGCTCTTTCAGGGGACGTCTCCGCTTGTCTGCACTTTATGCGTGGGGACGACTCCGCTTTCTCAGGGTCGACTCTGCTTCCTTATCACTGAAAAAAAAACATTCTCTGGAAAACCCTGAGAGAGCCGTCTCCGCCATCTTAGGGACGACTCGGGAAGTCTCCTTTTTGCTTGCGGGGACGACTCCGCGTACAGCGGGGACGTCTCGCGCATATCCCTTGAAAAGCGTCTTTCTGCCGCCACTGAGAGAGTCGACTCCGCTACTGAGAGAGTCGACTCCGCTAACGCGGGGACGACTCGACAGGAGCCGGGGACGTCTCCAAGTGTGCCAGTTCTTCCTGCTTGTGCCAGAGACGTCTCTGAAACTATCAGGAGACGTCTCGGCTGTCCCTGAACTTTTTCTTTAGCTCAAAATATTCTTCAATAAATTCATAAAAAATATGGGAACTTGCCTAGACATTTCTTAACAATATTCTAAATAAAGCACATGAATTTCTCAATTGAATTGTTAAGATATAATGGAATTTTACTCTAGTGTTTTGTATTCATCAAAATCCATTAGGGGGTTAACACATAATCACCTGATTGAACCACTGTAGGGTGGCTCTGATACCACTGTAGGGTTTTAGCATGTTATAATGCGCAGCGGAAGCTAGGGATTTTAAAAAATTTCTTAATAAAGTCCCTTAACATGAAACCCTTATTAGCCTAGATCACCTTAATGGTAACAATCAAATAACATATAAATATAAATATAGGAATAGAAGAATACCTCTAATGCTAAATCCAAGTTTGTAGAATCTCCACGAGGCGTCCAAGTGTCCGCCCTCCAACGGTGATCCACACGAAAACTTAATTCAAGTCTTAAGCTCCAAAGACTTTGATCCTTAATGCAGAATTCTTCTAAAGAACTCTAATGGCTTGCTTTCCTTCCTTTCTATTTTTCTTTCACCTTCTAAAATCACTTCTAATCCTTTTGTCCTAAAGAAGACCACCTTGTCTTGGGTTAGGACACCCTAGAAGCAATGCTAGAAAGAGACAAAGCCTTGTAAGAAAGAAGGGATAAGGGAGAGAGAATGCGGTGGAGTTGGAATGAATGAAACCCATGGAGCGCTAGCCTATTTATAATAGGCGTAGGGATGCATCTCCAAGGGATGCATCCCATCCACACATTATTTCATCAAAGGGCATCATCTAAAGGGCCATATCAAATAAGAGGAGGCACAGATCAAGTGAGGAGGTGTATCAAATGACATGTCCTTTCATGTGGTGCCATATTTTGACCAAGTCAACAACACATGCCAATCACATGTCCATCATGCCTCACCTCTTGATCTTTCATGATGATGATCCAAGGGCTCCAATGCAAGGCGTCATTCACTTGACCCATTATGTCTTCATCCAATGGTGTGATTAAGATCCAATGGTCAATTATGATAGCCATCCTCTAACGCAATCCAATTGGGTTAAACCAACTCTCCGTTATGTCTTCATCCAACGGTAGATCAAGATCTAACGGTCTAGATTGAATGATTTATCAAATCTAATCCAATTAGACTCAAACCAAGCCAATTAGGTGCCAACTCTTGGCTAACCCATATTAGAACATGATCTAATCAAATTAGATCAATGAAGAATCAAATTCGAATCCAATTCGAATCAGATTCGAATCCAATTCGAATCAGGAGCTAAGGGTTTGCAATACCTGCTAGGATGTTTATCTTGCAAACATGATCTAATCCAATTAGACCCTTGATAAGTTTTCTTGTGTGTGACCCATTGGGTTCCATACTTAGCCAGCAATAGGTGTGAGTGCGAGTTGACCCAACTTGATTAGAACACTTTTAAGCGATTTAAGTCCAAACTGCGCGAACCCGAACTTAACAATTAGAATCCTTTCTAATTGGTGATCGAATTAAACTCTTTAATTCGATCAAACCTATAAGACAAAATTGACGTCTAGCAACGTGTCATGTCTACCCAAAAAATATGGAATTTGGTGGAAATACCAAAATTACCCTTCAGTGGCAAGTTACCGTGCAATTCAATTCTTTAATCAAACTGCATCCCGAACATGTATATGAGTATGAATATATGTCAAACTCAATTTCATATTCATATCTTTCTCAATCTTTTAATGATAATTCAAATAATGAAACATTAGAAACTCTTTCTAATTTTCATTCTGCTTTAATCAAAGGCTTTCTGAATTATCATATGATTAGAATAAATAGGATGCTATCTTCTCTTACTAGAAGTGATTAATTCCTTGTTGACCTACTCATAATCTTCGTACATAATTCACCATATCCAGAAGACCTCGTACACAACTTATTGTCATGAATGAGTGTAAACCAAAACATGGGTTCATGTGCACAAGATACCATGGTGATCTCAGGTCATAGGATCAGTTGCACAACTCCCACTAAGAGAATCATCTTTTGACATGTAAGTAAGACTTCATAAGATTTCTCTTTGTAGGTCAATTCAGTGAACTCATTCTTCTAATGAGCACCCACATCTTTATATTAGTGTCTCCACACAAGTGATTGTGAGATCAATCACCCTCTGCATCGAGCATACATAAGATGTGCCAGTCTTTCTGGTAAATATTGATCCCCGACTCAATGTACCAATGACTTGGAATATTTAAGATTAGAATTTTAGGGTTTTAGGTCTCACTAGTATGATCTCATCATAGCCTCAAAACCATTGCTCTAATCTAAGAGATTTATCACGAATATAATCAGCAGCATATGATAAAACACAATGCCTTTATTCATATTTAAATGTCATGTACATAATTTGGAAAATCAAAAGAAAACCCTTCGCAATACATATTGCGATTAGCTTGTAGGGCATCTACTCTTTCAGGAGCTCCACACGCTATTAAAGGGACATGAGGTGGCACACTAGGGCATTCAAGCCCTCTTCCTCCTCCAGCCGTGAGCCCCCTCTCCTCCCTTTGTTTCAGCCGCAAGCAAGGTGAAAGAAAAGAAGAGGCTTGGCAGCATCCTTTCTTCCCTCTCTTGATTTCCAACATGAGCAAGGGAAAAGGCTGCAAGCAAGCATTGGATCTTCATCCATCTTCTTCCTCCTCCCAAGCACAATCAAGGGATGATCAAAAGGAAGGAGATCAGCCACCTAAAGTAGTCTTTGCAAGGGAGCTAACACCCCGGGAAGACAAGAAAGCTTTGATCGGTTCATGCATTGTGTGGATACCCGTAGAGGCCGGGCACTTGAATGGCTTCAAACGAACCTTCATCCAAAACCACGATCATTAGTTTGCGGTGATCATCTACCCGCACAAGATGAAGATCTGATCTTCTAATATTTTTAAAGTTTTTAATCCTTATCTATCTACGAACGGTTTTAAACAACGTTCATGCGATGAACGGTTGATCCCGCGCATGCCTCTTCCGCTGCATCTGAAATTTTTTGAAATTTTTCTACGGCATGGGCAGGTTTTCTAACAAATGACTCTTTAGGATATCCTATAAAACGAGCACTTATGGTCCTAGCCTCTAGTTTGTCCGCCTGTAGTCTTTTGATGTGGGCCGAACATCCCCAAATCTTGAGATGACCAAGACTTGGTTTCTTACCATGCCATATCTCATACGGTGCGGTAGGAACGGATTTAGAAGGAACTCTATTAAGTAGATATACTACGGTAAGTAAGTGTAATAACCCCAAAATTTTTTTTATATATATAAAAAGGGATAGAATAGTCCTTTAAAATTGATATAAGGGTAAAATTGGAAGGAATCAAAAGATAATGGCATAGTTGTAGATACGTTGAAGTGGTAAGGGTAAAATTGGAAGAAATCAAAAGTTAATGGCATAACGGTAGATATGTTGAAGTGTTAGGGGCAAAATGAAAATTTAATAATATTAAACAAAGGATGAATAGTGTTTTGATGTGATTTAATTAGGGGGTTTGCTGTGGCTTTTGGATGGAAACCGAGAGAGAGACACAGAGGGAGTCTCAGACGGACAGAGAGAAAGAAAAAGAAGGAGAGGAAAGGAAAGGAAGAAAGGAAGAGGAAAGGAAAGGAAGAAAGGAAGAGGAAGGAGATTCCGGATGTGCTGCCAGCTGAAGGGAAAAGTGTAGATCTCCTTTTCCTCTACGCAAGGACCTCGATTTTCAAAAAGAAAAAGGTAAATATCCATCCCTATCTAGTCTTTTGATGACATTAGGCTATACAAAGGGTGGATATAGTCTAGAGGGGTCGGATAAGAGTTGTAGAGGCAGTTAAAAGAGGAAGAATCGGATTTTGACAAATTTTTCCAGCACTATGGAAAAACTGTGTCGAAGTCCCAACTTCGGCGAATTATTTAGGGGGCCAAACGACCTCCGATAGAATGCATGTTACCTCTTTGGAATCCCCTATGAGTGTAGAATGTTAGGTAAAAATTTCATCAAATTTGGAGTTTGGAAAGTGGATCAAACCCAGGATGAAGTAACCGGCTATCGGTCCGGGTTACTGTTCATCCGAGTGGGAAAATAGGGGATTTTATGCCATAATAGGGTATTAAGCCCAGATTAAGCTAAGGGGACCTTGTACTCATGCAAGGGAGTCCCTAATACACATAAATGGTGAGTTAATTAATAGAAAAAGAAAAAAAAAAGAAAAGAAAAGATTTAGAAAATGGGGGAGTTGAATCAATTAAAGTCCCCTATATTATAATTGGCACGTAGATTATAGCCCTTGATACAAAACTAAATATATTGTAAATGCATGTATCAGTTGGGCAAGAAGCTAGAAAATAAGAGGAAGAAGTTCCCCACTGCCAGCTGTAGATTTTTGGAGGCATATCAGGGATGTGCCAGATTGGGAGTACCATGAGTGGGTTTGATCACATTCCTTATTCATTTTCATGAATGTTGCCAAGTGTGACTTGATTCCACCTGAGCTTATTGATTAATTGTTGTAGTAGATTCCTCTACAATCTTGATTCTCTATGCTTGATTATTTTGTACATGCATTTGAGGGAATATTGAGAGGAATTACGAGGGGTTGATGAGTAACCAAATTGATTCCGAATTGTGAAATAACTTCTTTTGTAAATTGATTTCATTTCCTCTATTTCAAAGACTTGTAGAGCCCTTCTCATGGTATATTGAGTTGCATTGTACTCCCGTGATTCCTCACTCCCAACCCTGATGTTAGTCTATGATTGGGTCGGAGTCGAGTGAGTGGTAGTCTTGATTATGCTCCTTTTTAGTAGAGTATTGGAAGGGTGCATTATGGCATTTATGCATGGCTTGGCAGTATCTGCAGGACACCTATAGTCGATGGGGTTGAACATCGGCCTTTGTGCACATAGTAGCCTTCTGGGTGGGCGGAGCCCAGTCCCTTCCTAGGAGGGGACACGGCCCTAGGCGTAGGATCGGCCGGTCCTATGACTTATATTCTGCTTGCCGCCGGGCATAGTAAGACCCCGCGAGGTGCAGTATGGCTTTCCGCGGATGTAGAATTTCCGCGAGGTGCCGTTTAGTATGTAGATGTGAGATGGATTTCTGTTCTGGATACTGGCCGGCATTTACATGATTAGTGTGGTGTCTTATCCTGCATATGCATGTGACAGTAGGAAGTTGTTGCTGGTTCGCCTGGGGCGTAAAACCCACCTTCCGACAGCTGTCTAGCATTTACATTATCAATATGGTGTCTTATCCTGCATATGCATGTGACAGTAGGGAGTTGTTGCTGGTTCGCCTGGAGCGTAAAACCCACCTCTCGACAGCTGTCTAGTGATGATTTCAGCATATTGACACCTGATTTGTATGTTCCAGCATTATGATCTGTTGAGCATATTCATGAGTAGCATATATGTTTACTTGATTATTCCATATATGCTTCAGATGAGTTGATATTGATTGTGGTGATATTGATGATTTACTCCATATTCTTTATGTTGAGATCATGTTCATCTTGTTATTGCTCTTGAGATTTCACCTCGAGCCATGATTATATCTTGTCTCATGTGCATAGTACTCTCTACTCCACTCACTGAGTATTTATATACTCACTCCCCAGTTTGATGTTTTTGATTGCAGGGCAGGTATTGTATAGAGAGGAGCAGGATTAGTGGTTGCCTGCTAGCTGTGCCGCTCCATAGTATAGTATAGTATAATGTAGATAGAGGTTTATACCTTTTAGTATATTATAAACCTTCTATTGTATATAGTGCATAGTTACAGTCATAGATCCTGTTGTGGATATGGGTTGACCATGGATGGATTGGAAAGTAGGTATATATATATGTGTGCAGATCAGTTGTGTGCCTGTGATAATATATTACTAATATTGTCCAGGTTTATTATGTGACAGATTATGTGATTGCTGCTCTGACAGGTAGTGTTGTTGTATGTATTGAGATAATCCTGACAGGTCACTATAGAAAAAGTGATCGTTTTGTGCATGTATCATGCCAAAATTTTCAAGATTTATTGATGATTGATAGGTAGTAGGGTTCTACGCGGTGGCTGGTGGCCTTATGCCTACCCGCACCTAGGACCGTCGCGGTGGCCCGCCGGGAACGGGGCGGGGGTCGTGACAGTAAGGCATCTCCCCAAAGAAACATCGGTAAATCAGTGAAGCTCATCATGGACCGGACCATATCCAATAAAGTCCGATTTCTCCTCTCTGACACTCCATTGAGTTGAGTGTACCCGAAGGAGTCCATTGTGAGACTATGCCATTGTCCTTGAGATAGTCCCGGAATTCTCCACTAAGGTATTCTCCTCCTCGATCTGATCGAAGAGCCTTAAGGGATTTTTCAGTTTGTTTTTTTACTTCATTTCTAAACTCTTTGAACTTTTTGAAAGATTCAGATTTGTGTCTCATAAGATACACATATCCATACCGTGAATAATCATCAGTAAAGGAAATGAAGTACGAATAACATCCCCTGGTTTGTACATCGAATGGGCCACACACATCTGTGTACCAGGATAAGTATTTCAGTGGTCCTCTCCCAGCCACACACATCTGTGTGTACCAGGGTAAGTATTTCAGTGGTCCTCTCCCCATGTCCTACAAAGAGCAATCTGGCCATTTTTCTTGAAGACAGGACTCGCAAACTGGATATGACTCGGAAGTCAATGAGCCGAGAAGCCCATCTTTATCCATTTTGTTCATTCTATCCTCTCCAATATGGCCAAGCCTGAGGTGCCACAAATACTTTTGGTTTATCTCATTCCTGAATCTTTTGGATCCTTTGGCACTCACTTCTTGCTCAGACATATTTACAGATACATCCATATGCAAATAATAGAGACTGTCAATCATAAAACCACGTGCGACTATTTTATTTCTGAAATAAATAGAACAGCAGTCTTTGTCAAATGTAAAAACATGACCATCCTATGCTAGACATGAAACAGAAATCAAATTTCTACTAGCAGCAGGTACATAATAACAGTCTCTAAGTAATAAACTAAAACCAGACGGTAGCCGCAGAGGGTAGGTGCCCACAGCCACAGCAGCAACTTTTGCCCCGTTGCCAACCCGAAGGGTTACCGCACCTTCCGCCAGCCTTCTACTTTCCTTTAGACCCTGCATAGTAGTGCACAAATGAGCACTAGAACTAGAATCTATAACCCAACTAGAAGTAGAAGAAACTGTTAGATTAGTTTCAATTATGAGCAAGTCTATACCTTCTGAAGGTGTGTCAGCCTTCTTGTTCTTCAGGCTCTCGAGGTATGAAGGACAGTTTCTCTTCCAGTGGCCGTCAACATTGCAGTGGAAATATTTTTCTTTGTCATTGGCCTTTTTTTCTGAACTTCCTTCTTTGGCTTTTTGTCTTTCTTCTGCTTCTTCGCAGGCTTCTTTTTCTTCTAAGTAGACTTTTTCTTGGAACTAGAAGTCAACTCAGCAGCAAGGACATTGCCCCTTGAATCTTTCAAGGCTCCTCAGCAGTTACCAACATATTTATCAGTTCAGTCTTAGTGCATTCAATCTTATTCATGTGGTAGTTTACTACAAACTGTCCAAATGAATCAGGAAGAGATTGAAGGATCAGATCTACTTGCAATTCCTTGTGCATGTTCATACCGAGTGATGAGAGCACAAAAGTGCGATCTACACATCACTTAAATTAGTATTATTGCTAACAAATAATGATAAAATTGCTGCATTAATATTATATTCGGGTGCAGGTGATCGTAAATCAAAGTTAAAATGCGCATCGGGTTCAAGAGTATGCATCACTGCAGGTGACCAGCCAACCGCATGCGTCAACCCCAGTTGCACACTAGAAGGAGTCTAAGTTCAGCTATCCAGTTCACTGCAACCAATTCCTAGTAGCCCGTGCATCTCAACCCGATGGAGTCCCAGATTTCAGCTCCCACGCGATCAACGTCTGCTTCTGCCGTTGGGTCCGCGTCCAAGCCCCAATCTTGTCCACGTTTCCAGCCTTCTCCTTGCGTCCCGACCTCATCCAGTGCACCTTCTCAGCATTCCAGATTTTAGTCGTCCCAGCTCCAACGATCAAGCCTAGCCGTTCAGCATCCCATGAAGCATCTCATCCGCATCAGATTCTTCAAGCATCCCAGCTTCTTCCATGAGTCCCAGATCCTAGTCTTCCGCTTCCACGCTCCTCCCAGCCGTCCGCGTGCGCCCTCCCAGCAAAGTCCGGCCATCCACGTGTTCATCCAGCCTTTTCCAGCATCCTGCGAGGCATCACCCATGTCCGTGCTTCCTTCCGATCCATCCGCCTATCCTGCAAGTGACCCATGACGTCCACTTCTCCCGCATCCAAGGTGCTACGATCTTCTGTCTGCATGCGAGGATCCGTGATCTAATCTTCCTCTTTCACAGCTTCTCCCAGCGTGTCATCCGAATTCCAAGCCCTGCCGTCCACGTCCGAGCTTCTCACAAACGCACGCCTCTTCCGAATTAGCAAGTAATCAGCCGTGCGTGATCAACTTCCCAGCTCTTGGAATCCGCGATCGGCCTTCTCGCATCCGGGATACTCGGCATCTCCACGTATTCCGTGGGATCAGGGACTCATCGCAACTTATAGGAGGGCTCCCTCGGCTGAAACGGGCATCGCTCTCATTGAAGGAAAATAGAGGAGAGTTTCAGCCGTATTCAAAAGAAAAAAAAGAAAGGGAAATAGGGGAGGCCCTATTTCCGAAAAGAAAAAGAAAAAAAAAGGGGAAAATGAAAGTGGGACTAATGTTTAAAATGAGTGGCTGATTTCTTAGGAAGGGTGATGGAGGAACCTTTGATGTATTGCTCTTTGAAGTAAATTCTAAACTTTTGCTTTGAATGATTTATATTTACTGATATGTTTTTGGTCCATGCATAGTTACTTCGTAGATAGCTCTTTAATGGATTATGATTATTGATATATGGATTGCTTTATTATTTGATTCATCGTAGACGTAGAAAGCACGACGAATGCTTAGAATTTGAGTTCATATGTTTATGAAATATATACCGTGATTAGATCTATCCTACCATTCATTTTTAATCAAGAACCATAGAGTTTATTTCTTGGATGCAATAACATAAAGGAGGATTCCAGATCCCTACCATCTCTCTGTTTCATTGAACTTTATTTATTTGCATATCATTCTTTTTTTTTAAATTTTTGAAAATCAATTGAAAATTACATCTAAAAATTACGCTAATAATCCATAGATCGTTTCCTGAGGATTCGACCTCGGACTCCCGAGATTTTACTACTTGTGCGATTCTCCTGCACTTGGGAGATTAGTTTCGCGAAAGCATTTCTGTGACGCATCATGTTTTTGGCGCCGTTGCCGGGGAACGGCTTAGTTATTAGTATAATTTTAGATTTAGTTAGTACCTTATTAGTTAGATTGAACCTTATAGTAAAACTAAAACTGAAAAAAAATCTTTTCTGCTATTTTTATTTTCTGCACTGTCTGCATCAAACTCTGATATCTGAGTAATTTGGTCGTCTGGTGCATGACGAGTGTCTCATTCATCTGAATGGTTTGATTGACATTCTGAGACTTTTAAGACCATTATATTAATCTGAAACTTTGCTGCTGTCTGTTTTGAATTTTCTGTGTTTAAATTATTTTTTTTTAGAATCAGAATTTTATTATCATCATATCTTATTAACCCTTGTTGCTAATTGAAAATTGATAAAAACTTTAAGAAAAGATCAAGGGTGATCATTTAAAAAAAAATTAATTAAATTTTGTATGCTAGGTTGGAATAGGGACAATACTGGGCGTCTGAATCGACAAACTTTTGACAATTCCTTAGATCATATTATTGAAACTCTTTCGCAAAATCTCAAATCTAGTGAGATGGCAGATGATGATGTAGGAAGTCACCATGGTGATGAAGGTAGACCCCCAGTTATGACACTTCGACAATACTTACACCCCACTAGGACTAGTCAACCTTCATGCATGATTATTCCTGAAAATGTAGGACACTTTGAAATCAAACCAGGAGTAATTCAATTGCTACCCAAGTATCATGGGATGGAATCCGAGAACCCTTATCTTCACCTTAAGGATTTTGAGGAAATTAGCATCATATTTAGAGTGCCAAATGTATCGGAAGATGTCCTTAAATTGACCTTGTTTCCTTTTGCCTTAAAGAATAAAGCCAAAACATGGCTGAACTCCTTGAGACCTAGATCGCTAGGAACATGGCATGATATGCAAAGAGAATTCTTGAAAAAATTCTTTCCCGCACAAAAGACTAACTTTTTGAAAAGGCACATTAGTAACTTCCAACAAAAAGACCATGAAACATTTTATGAATGCTGGGAGAGATTTAAAGAATTGCTTCTCTCTTGTCCTCATCACGGGTTTGAAACATGGAGAACCATTAGTTTCTTTTACGAAGGGTTGTCTCCATAGTTAAAACAATTTATAGAGACCATGTGCAATGGTCTATTTTTGGAAAAGCAACCCGATGAGGCGTGGGACTATTTAGACTCTCTCGCAGAGACTGCACAATTATGGGATACAGGGGATAGAGTGAATAAACCTTTACCTAAGCCTACTAGCATTGGACACGGGGGCCTTTACAACCTTAGTACTTAGGATGATATTCAGGCTAAAATGGCAGCCCTTACTAGGAAGGTGGATCTAGGGTTTGGAATCCACCGCGTAGCATTGCATTAGGGACTGTGTTCCTAATTTTTATCTTTTGGAGAGGCATGCAAATTGGCTACAAGCCTTTTAAAATAAAAACATAAAGAGTTTTAGGAAGATCCATCTTCGGTATAGCATGAAGTGTCTACCTAAGTATGCTAATCTAGGGTGCAGCACACCTCATCTTTCTAGGCATGGATCATCTTAGACGACTTTAGCAAACATGAATAGTAAATGGCATGCTTAAGGTTTAAACATCATAAAAAAATTTTTATTAAGAATGAGAATTTAAACAAACTCCAAAAAGATTAAAAGAGTAAGAACTACAATATCCGATACATTGCTAGGGCTTCATCCAGCCCTAGACTAGATGTTTAGTTGCGCATGGTGGCCGGACGACCTCCCGTCTTCATATAAAAATTCTTCTGCTCCCGCTATTCCCAAGATACCCAAAGTCTTCTCTCCCCCCTTCTTTCTTTTCTTTTTTTTTTCTTTTTCTCTGGTTCGGCCCCAACTGAGAATTCCCCCCCCCCTCTCTTCCTCCGCTCCTCCTTTTATATCCTTCCTGACCGTGGAGGATCGGATCTTTTTTGAGTGAGGATATGCAGGCGATGGATCCGCGGATGAGTAGCTGGATTGGAAGAAGCCGACGTTGCTCCAACGCGAAGGACGACGTGGGCGTTGAGAGGATTCTGCGCTGGCTCTCATCTGGACACGTGGGGCAGGGGAGCTTCCATTTGGCTCGGGATTTGGATGGATCATGGAAGACCGCTGGGATTTGGTTTCGAAGCAAGGAAATCTGGAAGAAAAGATCACGGGCATGGTTAAATGCTAGGCAGATTCTATGGATGATGGAGTCAATCCGAATGGGAGGAAGGTTGCGGATGCTTGCAAGATTTGAGTGCGAACGGGAGGGATCCGGAAGAAAATCTGGGAGAAGATCAAATCTGGAACAAGAAATCTGAGAAGACGAGGGTGATGGTGCTCACGGGATGCTTGGTCGCGGTTGAATGCGAACGGGAGGGGTCCAGAGGCAATCAGAAATTGGATGCGGCTGAGCTGGGAGATATGCTCTGTTTTGAAACAGGGGGAAAACATGTGGATTTACCCGTGAGCTAGGATGCTGGGATACAAACGAGATGTGGGTTATTCGTGGAAGGAAATTTGAGAGGATAAGCTTGGGAGCTATCAGGAGAAGGTGAAGATGCTAGGACGCAATCCACGGAGAGGATGGATTCTAGAATTAGCTGGGAGAAAATCCTTGAGCGCGGAAGGAAAAAATCTACGTGGAATGGATCCTTGAAGCAGTGAGAATGACGCTGAAATGTGAGAGGATCTCGGAGGTTGGTGGGTGGCTGGAGGTTGAGCTTTGAATCGTGGAAGCAGGGGAAGGAGATGTCGTGGGTTATGGAACTCCCATGGGTATGCGGCTTGTTCCGAAACAGGGGAAGAGAAGATAAAAAAAAAAAATTGATGTGGAAGATGAATACGGGCATGAGGGATGATATGTGAATTTTCTTATTATTTTTTTAGAAAGGTAGTTGGGGTCCACTCGGGTAGGTTGGGAGGGCTTTGTTCTGAATCTAAAATAAAGAAAGTTTGGATACGTGGAGAAAATGGGAGAGGCCTCTGTTTTGCTAAGTTGGGAAGCTTGGTGCACACGGAAAATATGACGTGGACAAAGGAATGGGTAGCTTCATGCACATGTGGAAGAAAGTAATCCACACATGGAATAGATTGGGACTAATTCGTGAAAGGGGTGACTCGACCTGCACACATTAGACTAGATCAATATAGAAAATCAATCAAACTTGAATAATTTATCTAGAATGAAATGATGAAGGAAACACATTTTCCTATGTTTAAATCCAAAGTATGTGCATAAAAATAATAATAAGTGCTATGTAAAGTAGATTAATTTATACATTATTTAGCACTTATCACGCTCTTGAAGAAATCGCAAAAGAAAAAGAAGAAGGCATTTGTTGCAATGTGGGGAGATAGCGACGAATCCTCATCTGAAGAAGAAGAACCCCAAGAAGTAGCCAACATTTGCCTTGTGGCTCGAGAAAATGAGGTATGTCTTGCGGCCAACCAAGCTAAAAGAAATTGGTATCTTGATAGTGGCTGCTCAAGACACATGACCGGGGACAAGGATCAATTCGTCACCCTCGAGTCAAAAGAAAGAGGAGTTGTAACCTTCGGTGACAATAACCAAGGTCAAATCATTGGTATTGGTAAAATTCAGATCTCTCCCTCTACATTTATGGATAATGTGTTGTATGTAGTGTTGGGAACCCGCCCATGCCGCAGAAAATTTAAAAAAATTTAGATGGCAGAGGAAGAGGCATAAGCGGGATCATACGTTCATCTCATGAACGTTGTTTCACAAACCGTTCGTAGATAGATTAGAATTAAAACTTTTAAAACAATTATGAAGATCAGATCTTCACCTTTGTGCGGGTAGGTGATCACCGCAACCTAATGATCGTGATTTTGGAAGAGGGTTCGCTTGAAGCCGCACAAGCGTCCGGCCTCTACGGGTATCCACACGAAGTAGAGGACCGATCAAGGCTTCCTAGTCTCCCCAGGGTGCTAGCTCCCTTGCAGAGACTTCTTTTAATGGCTGATTTCTTCCCTTTTAATCAACTCTTGATTATGCTTGGAAGGAGAAAGAAGAAGAAAGGATCTTTGAAGAAGAACCAAAGGCCAGACACAGCCTTTTCTTTTCCCTGCGTTGGAAGAAGGAAGGGAAGGGGAGGAGGCTGCCAAGGACTTCTTCTTGTTCTTCCTTGCTTGCGGCTGAAGACCAAAGGGAGGAAGGGGGGCCACGGGTTGGAGAGGAATAGGGCTTCAATGAATGCCCTAGGGTGCCGCCCACTTCTCCTTTTAAAGGCATGAAGGGCTCCTACAAGTTAGGAGCCCTTGACTTATTTCCAAGAGGGGCGCCGGCCCCTCTTGTCTTGCCGCACCAAGGAGGAAAAAGGAGAGGGGTGCAAGCCCCTCCCTCTTCGTTAGCCCTAATCCTCCTCTAAGGAGGATTGAGATGCCCTAATGTGGCTAAGCCCTAAAGTAATTAGGCTTAGTCCAAGGGTAAACCAAATTGGATTTAATCTAGGTAAGTTCTAATCCAATTAGAACTCAAATCAATTATGACTCAATTGAACTCTTCAATCCTAATCCAATTAGGAGTCTTGTTAATTTATTAGATTAATAATTAATTAGAACTTAAGAAATCCTAATCTAATTAGGACTTATTTAATTTTAGTCCTAATTCAATTAGAACTCTAATTTGAATCCGAAGTCCTAATCCGATTAGAACTCTGGAAATCCTACTCCAAGTAGGAATCCAAATTTAATTCAAAACTCCTAATCTAATTAGGATTGTAGGAATCCTACTCCAAGTAGGAATTCCAGTCCTACTCCAAATAGGATTTTCAGTTCTAATCCAATTAGGACTCTAGGAATCCTACTCGAAGTAGGATTTGTGTTTAAGTCCAATTAATTAATTCCATTGTTCCTTCTTCAACTGTTTATCAATGGAATTGATTACTTGTGATTCCTAATGACGATTCAACCATCGGATCGGTCAATACTTCTAGTGTGTGACCCCATAGGTTCTATTCTGACTGGTAGTGAGATATATTGTGATCTCTATCACAATGTCATTGAAGACTCCTTTCAATGGGTCGGAATGATTCCAACTCTACTCATTAGGGTTTATCGATCATTGAGACAATCCCTGTGAGTCTCACCATCCACCAGTGACACCTAGCAGCATGTAGTGGCTACCCAGCAGAATAGAATGATGAACCTGTAGGTGCAGTTATCGTGTGATACAGTCCTACTATCGTGGATCCCTACAGGATGGAGGTCATGGATAACTCGTCAAACCCCATCGTCTGTCGTATGTGAAGATTTATTCGACTTAAGCTCGAGAGTGGAAAACTCTTTCTCCACTGTGCATACTACCCCGGCCGAGGTCTTACGAACTCAGTCTTATAAATCACATAGGATCTCTCCTTATCTGTTGATCCCCTAATGGATTTTGATGAATACAAAACACTAGAGTATAATACCATTTATCTTAACAATTTAATTGAGGATTTCATGTGTTTTATTAAGAATATTGTTAAGAAATGTCTAGGCAAGTTCCCATAATTTTTATGGATTTATTGAAGAATTTTTGAGATGAAGAAAACAGATCAGGGACAGCCAAGACGTCTCCTGATGGTCTCAGAGACGTCTCTGGCACAAACAGGAAGAATTGGCACACTTGGAGACGTCCCCGGCACCTGGCAAGGCGTCTCGCAGGGTCGGAGTCGACTCTCTCAGTAGCGGAGTCGACTCTCTCAGTGGCGGCAGAAAGGCCGATTTCAAGTGATATGCGCGAGCCGTCCCCACAGTACGCGGAGTCGTCCCCGCAAGTAAAAAGCTGAGTTTCCGAGTCGTCCCCGATGTAGCGGAGTCGGCTCTCTCAGGGTTTTCCAGAGGATGTCTTTTTCGGAGTTAAGGCAGCGGAGACGTCCCCTGAAAGAGCGGAGTCGACTCTCTCAGAGAATTCCAGAAGACATGTTTTTCGGAGTTATAACAGCGGAGTCGTCCCCAAGGCAGCGGAGTCGTCCCCATGCAAAAAGTGCAAACAAGCCGAGACGTCCCCGTAAAGTACAGAGACGACCCTCTCAGAAAAACAGAAAAACAAGGATTCAAACGGTACAATTCCAGAGTCGTCCCCGTAAAGTGCCGAGTCGACCCCAAACAAAGTGAAAAGTAAATTTATACAGCCGAGACGTCTCGCGTTGAAGCGAAGACGTCTCCGGAGCGCCTGGGACGCGACTGACAACTTTTGCAGGTCTGGTTTGAATTTCAAATCTCTTTTACTTTATCTCTAACGGCTATATTTGCTTTTTGGGCTATAAAAGGGACCTCTTAAGTGCTTCTCAATAACTCTCGACCAACCCAAAGCTAGATCATTTAAGAGAGAAGCAAGAGAGAGAGGTTCAAGGAAGTGAGTGCATTCAAGTGAAGAAATCAAGTGCTTTCAAGTTTTTCAAGTGATTTCAAGCTCAACTACTCTCTTCCACTCGGGATTCAAAGCTCACACTTAAGACTACGCAATCCACATCGGAAGAATCATCATTTCCCACGCTTCCAACGGCAAAAGGATTCTTCCAGGTTTTATTGCTTATCATTGTCATATTTGCTTATTTAGAGCTTTCCAATCTTTTGTAAAACTCTATCAATATTGTGCTTGTTCCAGTCAAGGGACTTGGAACAAGGGAAAGGCGTCCCAAGCCTAGGTGAAATTGGGGGTTATAGGGTTTGTTGTTAGCCCGGTGTAAAACAACGAGTTGGGTAGTGCACTCGCAAAACTACCGGACTGTAATCTTGGATTATAGTGGAAATTCCCAAAGGTGCTTTGGGGAGTGGATGTAGGAGCAGTGGAAGCTCCGAACCACTATAAAACCTTGTGTTTGCGATTGACCTTTCTCATTCCTCTTTCTTTACTTTAGTTCATACATTTGTGTGTTTTATTTTTAATTAGGCGAAAAGTTTTAAAACACCCAATTCACCCCCCTCTTGGGTGACCATCTCTGGGCAACAAGTGGTATCAGAGTGGGTGCTCTGTGTATTTCTTGAAGACCTAACCGTCTTAGCCAAAGATCTAGATGGGAACACCCTTTAACAATGTTCCTGCTGAGGGGCAGGCAACCAATAGACCTCCACTCTTCAATGGGACAAATTATACCTATTGGAAAACTAGAATGAGGATCTTCATTCAAGCACAAGACTATGCCTTGTGGAGGGTTATAGTCAAGGGACCACAAGAACCATCACACATGGTTAATGGCATTCAAGTTCCCAAACCTGAGGAGGATTGGGATGAGAATGATGATAGGATGGCTCAACTCAATTCCAGAGCCATGAACTCATTATTTTGTTCTCTAGATGTAAATGAGTTTAATAGAATCTCCACATGTAGTTCTGCTAAGGAAATATGGAATAGGCTTGAAGTTACCCACGAGGGTACAAATCAAGTCAAAGAGTCCAAAGTGAACATTCTAGTTCACAAATATGAGTTGTTTAAGATGGAACCCAATGAAACCATCACATGCATGTTTACACGTTTTACCGATATAATTAATGGTCTAAAGAGTTTGGGTAAATCTTATACTAATCCGGAACTTGTAAGTAAAATTCTCAGGTCTTTGCCGAAAGCATGGGAAGCAAAGGTCACGGCGATCGTAGAAGCCAAAGACCTCAACACCTTGGGACTAGAACAACTTCTGGGCTCATTGATGACGCATGAGCTCACGATGAAGCAACATGAAGATGATTTGCCAAAGAAGAAGACAATTGCACTCAAGGCTACTTCGAGTGTGTGTGAAGAAGAAAGTAGTGAGAGTGAGGAAGAAAGTGAGGACGAGGACTTGGGTTTGATAGTTAGGAAGTTTAAAAAATTCATGAGGAAAAAGAAACCCTTCCCAAGGAAAAAGTTTGGAGGGAGAAATGATTGGGAAAAAGAAAAAGAAAAAGAAAGAGACCCAATCATATGCTATGATTGCAAGAGACCGGGACACATTCGTTCCGAATGCCCTCAACAAGAGAAGTATTTTGGAAAGAAGAAGAAGAAGGCATTGAAGGCAACATGGGATGATAGTGACACATCATCTTCCGAGGAAGAGAAGGAAGAGACTGCCAATTTGTGTTTCATGGCGTTCGAAGACGACGAGGTATGTCAAAACCCAACTATAAATTTTACTTTAGAAGAATTATATGAAGCTTATCAAGAACTTATGGGTGATTGTAGTATGTTAGGAGCAAAGAATAAAGAATTAAAAGCCTCCAATCAAAAACTGAAGGAAGATATTGAAAACCTATTAATTGAAAAGGAGAGCATTAAAAATATTAACACTATTGACCTAGAAATCAAAAATTTAAAACTTAGCATTGAAAATGAAAAGGCAAAAACACTAATTAAGGAATTAAATCTAAAAGTAAAATCCCTACTCGATAATAATACCTCACTCGCACAAAATGTTGAATCTCTTAAAAAAGATAAGGAAGAACTAGTTAAAGAAAATTTGAATCTTAAGAATGAGGTACATAAGTACAAACCAATTGTTGAAAAATTCACACAAAGCTCTGAAAAATTAAATCTTATTCTTTCAAATCAAAGAGCTATTTTTAATAAAGCCGGATTAGGATATAAAACTAACAAGCAACAAAAATATCTAAAGAATTTCTTTGTGAAAGCAAAAGATGTCAAAACTGAAAAACCTACATGCTTTCATTGTGGAAAGAATGGACATAAAGCCTACTCTTGTATTCAAAGAAAGATCCAAACTAACAAGAGTACATTTGTAAAAGCTAAAAACATAACTAAAGTATGGGTGCCTAAGGGAACCAACTACACTAACCACGAAGGACCCAAGAAAACTTGGGTACCTAAGAGCTTCACATGATCATTTTGCAGGTATGCCTTGCAGCCGGAAACAAAAAGAGAATGTGGTATCTTGATAGTGGTTGCTCAAGGCATATGACCGGTGACAAGAGTCTCTTCGTCACCTTAAAATCAAAAGAAGGAGGAGTAGTCACATTCGGAGACAATGCTAAAGGTCAAATCATTGGTGTTGGTAAAACTCCATATCACCCTCCTCATTTATTGATAATGTATTGTTAGTTAATGGACTAAAACATAATTTATTAAGTATAAGTCAATTTTGTGACAAGGGCTTTAAAGTGTCATTTGAATCATCACTATGCATAATTAGTAGTCCAATTGACAATGAGATCATACTCACAGGACATAGGCATGGAAATGTTTACATGGTAGATCTTGATGATCTCACCATGAAGGATGGCCAATGTCTTGTAGCCATGAATCCCAAAGTCAATGAGACTAGTTGGTTATGGCATCGTAGGTTAGGGCATGCTAGCATGGATTTAATCTCTAAATTAATTACAAAGGATCTAGTCAAAGGACTACCAAAAATAGATTTTGAAAAGAATAAAATTTGTGCTGCATGTCAATTAGAGAAACAAACAAGAAGTTCTTTCAAGTCTAAGAACATAGTATCAACATCAAAACCCTTAGAACTAATTCACATGGATTTGTTTGGACCCACTAGAATTGCTAGTCTAGGGGGTAAGAAATTTGGTCTTGTAATTCTTGATGATTTTTCACGTTTTACATGGGTTTCATTTCTTGCACACAAAGATGAGTCCTTTCCCGCTTTTATCAAGTTTCATAACAGGGTTTCGAATGAACTCAATCTTAAACTAAAAGCAATTAGGAGTGATCATGGTACCGAGTTTGAAAATCAGTATTTTGAAAAATTTTGTGAAGAAAATGGTATCAATCACAATTTCTCGGCACCTAGGACACCCCAACAAAATGGGGTGGTAGAAAGGAAGAATCGCACACTAGCAGATATGGCTCGTACCATGTTGTGCGAATCGGATCTACCAAAGTATTTTTGGGCTGAAGCAATAAATACGTCATGTCATATTTTAAATCGTGCTTTAGTTAGATCCATCTTAAAGAAGACACCTTATGAGTTGATAAAAAGTAAGAAACCAAATATAAGTTACTTTCATGTGTTCGGTTGTAGGTGTTTTATTTTAAACAATGGAAAGGACAATCTAAGCAAATTTAGTGCTAAATCAGATGAGGGGATCTTCTTAGGTTATTCCTCATCTAGTAGAGCATACAGGGTCTTCAACAAGAGAACTCTCGTTGTTGAAGAATCCATTCATGTTGTTTTTGATGAAGCTAATGGAGATTCTTCTAGAAAAGAAGAAGATGGTGATGCAGGTATACTTGAAGACCGAATGAAGGAATTCTCCATACAAGACAAACAACATGAGGATGAGATCAAAGAAGATACAATTCAGCAAGATGAAGAAGATCAACCTCCATTGAGAAATCAAGATCTTCCTAAGGAATGGAGGTATGCACATGGTCATTCAAGGGATCTAATCCTTGGTGATCCTTCGCAAGGGGTAAGGACAAGATCCTCTCTAAGAAATACCAGTAATTATCTTGCTTTCGTTTCACAAATAGAACCTAAATCACTAGAAGAAGCCGAAAAAGATGATAATTGGATGAATGCTATGCAAGAGGAATTAAATCAATTTGAAAGAAATGAAGTTTGGACTCTAATGAAAAGACCCCCTAATGTTACAATTATAGGCACCAAGTGGGTGTATAGAAATAAACTAGATGAAGATGGAATAGTCATAAGAAACAAAGCTAGACTAGTTGCCAAAGGTTATAATCAGGAGGAAGGAATAGACTTTGATGAAACTTTTGCTCCTGTTGCTAGATTAGAAGCTATTAGACTACTTTTGGCATATGCATGCTTCATGGATTTTAAACTCTATCAAATGGATGTAAAAAGTGCATTTTTAAATGGTTATATAATGGAGGAAGTTTATGTAGGACAACCTCCAGGCTTTGAAAACCACTTACATCCAGATTACGTTTATAAATTGCATAAAGCATTGTATGGACTTAAGCAAGCTCCTAGGGCATGGTATGAAAGATTAAGTAATTTTCTAATTGAAAATAAATTTAAGAGAGGAAATGTAGACAAAACCCTCTTCATTAAAAGAAAAGGAAATGACTTATTGCTTGTGCAAATTTATGTGGATGATATAATTTTTGGTGCTACTAATGATAGTCTTTGTCAAGAGTTTGCCAAGCTTATGCAGGGAGAATTTGAAATGAGCATGATGGGTGAGCTCAACTTCTTCCTTGGGCTACAAATAAAACAATCAGAGGAAGGCATCTTCATCAGTCAGTCCAAATACATCAAGGAAATGTTGGAAAAATTCAAGATGAAGGATGCAAAGGAAATCAGCACACCCATGGGCTCAAGTTGCAAGCTTGACAAAGATGAAAAAGGTAAAAGTATAGACTGCAAATTGTACAGAGGTATGATAGGCTCTTTACTTTACCTTACTGCTAGTAGACCAGATATATTATTCAGTGTTTGCATGTGTGCTAGATACCAAGCATGTCCTAAGGAATCACACTTGCAAGCTGTTAAAAGAATTTTTAGATATCTAGTAGGGACATCTAATGTAGGCTTATGGTATTTAAAACAATCTGACATAAATTTAATTGCTTATTCCGATGCTGATTTTGCCGGGTGCAAACTCGACAGAAAAAGCACAAGTGGCACATGTCAATTCTTGGGTGCTAATTTGGTTTCTTGGTTTAGCAAGAAACAAAATTCAGTTGCCTTGTCCACAGCGGAGGCTGAGTACATTGCAGCTGGAAGCTGTTGTGCCCAAGTTCTTTGGATTAAGCAACAACTTGAAGACTTCGGTATCAAAATGGATAATATACCAATTAAATGTGATAATACAAGTGCAATTAATTTAACAAAGAATCCTGTCCAACACTCTAAATCAAAGCATATAGAGATTAGGCATCATTTTATTAGGGATCATGTGCTGAAAAATGATGTGATGATTGAATATGTGTGTACTGAAAATCAATTGGCCGATATCTTTACAAAGCCCCTTTGTAAAGATAGATTCAACTTCCTAAGGAATGCTTTGAGCTTGTATGATCCTAGCAAATAAATTGAACTTGTATTGCATTGCCTTGCTACTCAAACTAGTAATCCACCTCAAGGTCAACATAAGTGAAAGCATGAATCCATCTAAGCTAAATGACGAACTGTTTGACTTTCCGGAGGATGGTTACCCTCCCTTGGACTCTTCATGGAGACATTTTCAGAGCCTATTTCATAGGCATTCGAAATTTGGTCAAACATTCCTCATTTCAACATTAATAATTCAAAAATCATTATTAAACCTCTATAGGATGTATTATTAAGGGGGAGGATCACAAACAAACTCATTCCGTATTCACCAAAAGAAATCATATTGATTAGAGTGATTAAATGAAACAAATTGGAAAAAGATAAAAATCAGTCTGAAATTTTTCAGTGCCGGAGACGTCTCTGGCAAATCGCAGAGACGTCCCCCCGACGAGACGTCTCGCCTTAGTCGCGGAGACGTCTCGGGGACTGAACAAGGGTTTTTAAAATAGGTCGAAACAGCTCGAGCCGACCCGAGCTATCCCTTTCATCCCCGACAAAAACAAAAATCCTAGC
Source organism: Phoenix dactylifera (assembly GCF_009389715.1). Taxonomy (NCBI): domain Eukaryota; kingdom Viridiplantae; phylum Streptophyta; class Magnoliopsida; order Arecales; family Arecaceae; genus Phoenix; species Phoenix dactylifera. The sequence goes on from NW_024068600.1 coordinate 40,269, forward strand.
CTCCATTTTCTCTCCAACACAAACCCTAGCCTCTTTCTCCTCATTTCCCTAGGTTTTCCATTCAATGGCACCTAAAAGAGCTAGGAGAACTGGTGGGAGGCGTCCTAGGGCAGCGGCCGACGGTGAGGAATGGAGGGAAGAACCTTCCGCGCCGTCTCCTCCTGTTGCTCCGCCAACCGCGACCATATCCTGTGCGAATCGCACAGTAACCACTAGGAGGTACATAGATTTTCATTTCCTAGATAGTGAGGGGTTCTCTATTGGAGAGAGACTCCGTGCCTAAGGGTGGGAATACTTTTGTACCCTCAATACCTCGACCTACCCCGGCCTTGTTAGAGAAATGTTTAGTAATATGGCTTTAGGGGACTTAGGGTACACTGCATATGTCCGGGGGACATTAGTTGAAATTAATGAGGATATTCTATCCACTGTTTTGCAAATTCCTAAGGACGGTGAGGCTCCGACCTCACATCCTCAAAGGGAAATAGCCCTAAACTTACTTCTAGGAAGAGAGGACTGCGGCCCTCTTGATGTAGTGAACTCACAAGACCTAAATGCCGAGATGAGATTACTTTTGAGTATTGTCAACCGGGTCTTGTTTCCTAAAACCGGTCGCTTCGATTTTGTTTCGGAGCGGGATTTAGTTATCATGCACCATATCCTACTAGAGATTCCTCTAAACCTCCCTAGACTCATGTTAAACTACATTGCTCTATGTCATAGGTATTCTAGGTTTAGTATACCCTATGGCATGATCTTTACCCTAGTATTTAAACACTTTAAGGTTCACATTCCCGAAAATGAACCTGCAAAACCCTTGAGAAACACCGACTACTATAATGAGGGCACAATGCGAAGAATGGAGTTTCAAAAGGTAGATGGGTCTTGGGTCAAGGTACCAAAAAGAAAAGCTCAAACTCTAGAGCCTGAGATCCCACATCAGGAGTCTGACCACCACTCTCCTCCACCTAGCCACATGGATTTCTCTGATATACCCTCCAGCTCAGCTGGACCTTCCACATCCATGCCACCACCTCCTCCAGTCAGTGGGCCCTCCTTCCTATCAGAAGACCAGATGCGCACCTTAGCATCTGTCATTTGCCAGCTGATGAGGGAGGAAATGAGATCCATGATTTCTACTGAGTTGGCCCCCATCAGAGCTTCACATGAAGGGCTTCTACAAGAGCTGAAGGAAATTAGAGCTCAGATAGAAGCTACAACGCAAGAAATAGTTGGTGTGGGTGCCACCCAAACCTTCAGATCAATTGAGCTAAAGGACAGCTTGAAGACCATCTCAAATAGTCTTAAAGAGTTGACAAGCCCAGGAGGCAATGTGGGCACCTTGGTTGCCCAACTTAGAGGAAGAATTGAAATGGCAACCATAGAATTTGAAGCACTTGTGGCAGCCTTCCATAAGTCACAGGGAGATCAGTTTAAGACCCTAATGGATTCAATCAATGCATTTATAGATGCAGCTTGTAGGGCTTATGAGCAACGTCGCCGATGAGGGACATTTTGTAGACATCTAGGGATCTTCTTTTTGTAAACCCTAGGCTATTTTGAAACACCTTTTGTATTAGAAATCAATACTTGTAATGTTTTCTTCTTTTAACTTTGTATTGACTTCAAAGGTTTGCAATGATACATGAATACAATTTCTTTTGAAACTTTGTGTACATTGTTAACTATGTGTATGTGATTCTGTGATTGTGTATGTGATCTAGTGATGTGCCATAAAAATCTCATAGCATGCCTTAAGTGGTAAAATTTAACACAACTTATCAATGCATATGACAAAGGGGGAGCACATCTCGTGATAACTATGATTAACAAAAAGAGGTGTCTGAAATGAATACCAAAACAAAGGGGGAGTGATATGAATTACTAAATTCATTAATAGAAATAACTTGGACAGGGAGAGCACAACTTGAATATCCTTGAGTGGTTCATGGAAATAGGCTGAATTTTACTAGGAAGTATGCTTTTAAGCACCTAAGGATAATTTGTCCCCTTCATTGTTGATGACAAAAAGGGGGAGTAGATATAATAGAACTTAACTTAATTATGAAATGCAAAAAGGGGGAGTAGAACCAATATGGATATTGGATACATTGGAATGCAAAATACGAAATTCATACTCCAAAGTTGAATTAGAAAAGATAAAATTGAAGAATATTGGCTTTAAGATAATTGCCCTTTTGGAAAAGAAAGGGGGAGTCAAAAAGAACTTAGCCTTCAATTATCTTTAGCATCAATATTTCATTTTAACTTGATTCAAATTCAGTTGATATGCTAAAATTGCTCAAGAGCTATTAAGATCAATTTTATGCATAAGGATAGAACTGAAAATTGACTATTTTGAATTATGCACATTGTAGCTAGCTCCAATCAAAACATTAGACTTGTATATCTGATCAAATACTGTGTATATGTTTAAATTTCGAATTTTGCATATACTCAGTGTTTTGTCATCATCAAAAAGGGGGAGATTGTTGATCCCCTAATGGATTTTGATGAATACAAAACACTAGAGTATAATACCATTTATCTTAACAATTTAATTGAGGATTTCATGTGTTTTATTAAGAATATTGTTAAGAAATGTCTAGGCAAGTTCCCATAATTTTTATGGATTTATTGAAGAATTTTTGAGATGAAGAAAATAGATCAGGGACAGCCGAGACGTCTCCTGATGGTCTCAGAGACGTCTTTGGCACAAACAGGAAGAACTGGCACACTTGGAGACGTCCCCGGCACCTGGCGAGGCGTCTCGCAGGGTCGGAGTCGACTCTCTCAGTAGCGGAGTCGACTCTCTCAGTGGCGGCAGAAGGCCGATTTCAAGTGATATGCGCGAGCCGTCCCCACAGTACGCGGAGTCGTCCCCGCAAGTAAAAAGCTGAGTTTCCGAGTCGTCCCCGATGTAGCGGAGTCGGCTCTCTCAGGGTTTTCCAGAGGATGTCTTTTTCGGAGTTAAGGCAGCGGAGACGTCCCCTGAAAGAGCGGAGTCGACTCTCTCAGAGAATTTCAGAAGACATGTTTTTCAGAGTTATAACAGCAGAGTCGTCCCCAAGGCAGCGGAGTCGTCCCCATGCAAAAAGTGCAAACAAGCCGAGACGTCCCCGTAAAGTACAGAGACGACCCTCTCAGAAAAATAGAAAAACAAGGATTCAAACGGTACAATTCCAGAGTCGTCCCCGTAAAGTGCCGAGTCGACCCCAAACAAAGTGAAAAGTAAATTTATACAGCCGAGACGTCTCGCGTTGAAGCGGAGACGTCTCTGGAGCGCCTGGGACGCGACTGACAACTTTTGCAGGTCTGGTTTGAATTTTAAATCTCTTTTACTTTATCTCTAACGGCTATATTTGCTTTTTGGGCTATAAAAGGGACCTCTTAAGTGCTTCTCAATAACTCTCCACCAACCCAAAGCTAGATCATTTAAGAGAGAAGCAAGAGAGAGAGGTTCAAGGAAGTGAGTGCATTCAAGTGAAGAAATCAAGTGCTTTCAAGTTTCCCAAGTGATTTCAAGCTCAACTACTCTCTTCCGCTCGGGATTCAAAGCTCACACTTAAGACTACGCGATCCACATCGGAAGAATCATCATTTCCCACGCTTCCAACGGCAAAAGGATTCTTCCGGATTTTATTGCTTATCATTGTCATATTTGCTTATTTAGAGCTTTCCAATCTTTTGTAAAACTCTATCAATATTGTGCTTGTTCCAGTCAAGGGACTTGGAACAAGGGAAAGGCGTCCCAAGCCTAAGTGAAATTGGGGGTTATCGGGTTTGTTGTTAGCCCGGTGTAAAACAACGAGTTGGGTAGTGCACTCGCAAAACTACCGGACTGTAATCTTGGATTATATTGGAAATTCCCAAAGGTGCTTTGGGGAGTGGATGTAGGAGCAGTGGAAGCTCCGAACCACTATAAAACCTTGTGTTTGCGATTGACCTTTCTCATTCCTCTTTCTTTACTTTAGTTCATACATTTGTGTGTTTTATTTTTAATTAGGCGAAAAGTTTTAAAACACCCAATTCACCCCCCTCTTGGGTGACCATCTCTGGGCAACATTATCTACCAAGGTCGATAGATTCCATATAGGTGCATACCCTACTCCTACAGTGAACCTACTGTAGCCAATCTGCACTGCATGGATCCATATGTCTAGAGACCATGTGTACGTGTAGTCAAACTACAATAACTTCACTGTGAGTAGCCGAAGCACCGCAGGTCAAATGACCAGTCAGACTACCGCAACATCAAGCAAGTCACTGACGAGTGGATAGACATCCAAGTGACTTCTTGTATTGGTCACGCTCAGTACCCTTGGTCTCTAACAAGCACCTGCACTATTACTTCAGTGTTTCCACACCGTGGACTCGAGTCTCATCCATCCACAAGGAAAGTAATGTGTGCACTGATCTCATCGGATCGATCACCGTCCTCGTGATGATCCATCGATCAGGAGCATTTAGAAATTTATAACCAATGATACATGGCTCAAATTCTCAACTCTTGAGAATATGCATCATCATCTTATTAATTTCTTGGACGATTCATAGACACATAAACAGTATGAATAAAAAAGATGCCTTTTATTTATTCAATAATAATAAAGTCAAGTACAAATTATGTTCCAGAATTAATAATGTGTCAGCCAGATTGGCTTCTAGGGCATACATCTAACAATCTCCCACTTGCACTAAAGCCAATTAGTCATATATCTTAGTCCCATCTTCTCAAGGTGGGCTTCAGTCTTTTGCTGACTCAGCTGCTTAGTGAACGGATCTGCCATGTTGTCCACAGAGTCTACTCTCTGCACCTCAACATACTTCTTCTCAAAATAGTCGCATATGAGGTGGAAGCGCCGCTCTATATGCTTGGACTTCTGATGAGACCTTGTCTCCTTAGCAAGAGCTATGGCGCCATTATTATCGCAGTAGAGTGTTATGGCATCTGATATCATTACATCCAATTCCGCAATGAATTTCTTGAACCAGAAGTGTGGCCCAGAGATGGTCACCCAAGAGGGGGGTGAATTGGGTGTTTTAAAACTTTTTGTCTAATTAAACAAAAACACACAAGTGTATGTGCACAAGTGAAACTAAAGTTGTAACCACAGTCAATCGCAAATACAAAGGTTTATAGTGGTTCGGAGCTTCCACTGCTCCTACATCCACTCTCCAAACACCTTTGGAAATTTTCCACTATAATCAGCGATTACAGTCTGGCAGTTTTTCGAGTGAACTACCCAACTCGTTGTTTTACCCCGGGCTAACAACGAACCCTACAATCCCCCAATTTAAGCTAGGCTTGGGACGCCTAACCCTTGTTCCAAGTCCCTTGACTAGAACAAGCACAATGTTTGAGAGTTTTACAAGGATTTAAAAACTCTTAAGAAAGCAAATATAACAATGAGAAACAACAAAACCGGAAGAACCCTTTTTGCCGTTGAAACGTGGATGATGGTGGTTCTTCCGATGTGGATCACGTTGGCTTGAATGCGAGCTTTGATTGCCGAGTGGGAGTGAGTAGATGAAGAAGGCTTGAATGCACTTGATTTCTTCTCTTTAAAGCACCAACTCCCTTGAACCTCTTTTTCTTTCTTCTCTCTTGAATGATCTTGTGTTTGGTTGGTGAGAAGTTGTTTTAAAGGCACTTAAAAGCTCCTTTTTATAGTCCTACAAGCAATAGATCCGTTAGACACAAAAATATGGCCGTTTGAAATTCAAACAAACCTGCAAAAGTGTGTCAGTCGTGTCCCAGGCATTCCGGAGACGTCTCCGCTTGAACGCGAGACGTCTCGGCTGTATAGGAATTCTTTTGATGATGTTGGAGTCGACTCGGCGCTTTCTGGGGACGACTCTGGAGAAGAACAGCTCGATCTCTTGTTTTCTATTTTTCTGAGAGAGTCGGCTCGGCGCTTTACGGGGATGTCTCGGGATGTTTGTACTTTATGCATGGGGATGACTCCGCGACGTCGGGGACGACTCCGAAGTTTTATCAACGAAAAACAAGTCCTCTGGAAACCCTGAGAGAGTCATCTCCGCGCTTTCTGGGGACGTCTCGGGATGTTTGTGCTTTATGCGTGGGGACGACTCCGCGTCCTTTGGAGATGACTCGCGCGCATCCCTTGAAATCGGCCTTTCTGCCGTCTCTGAGAGAGTCGACTCCGAAAAGTCGGTAGTCGACTCCGACCCTGCAAGACGCCTCGACGGGTGCCGGGGACGTCTCCAGGCGTGCCAGTTCCTCTTCTACGTGCCAGAGACGTCTCTGGAACAAACCGGAGACGTCTCGGCTGCCCCTGATCCGTTTTCTTCATCTAAAAAAATCTTCAATAAATCTTCGAAAAATATAGGAATATGCCTTGACAATTCTTAACAATATTCTTAGTTAAACACCTGAAATCCTCAGATAAATTGTTAATATAAAGGAAATTATACTCTAGTATTTTGTATTCATCAAAATCCATTAGGGGGTCAACAATCTCCCCCTTTTTGATGATGACAAAACACTGAGTATATGCAAAATTTAAAATTTAAACATATACACAGTATTTGATCAGATGTACAAGTATTGTGTTTTGGTTAGAGCTAGATACAGTATGCATAATTCAATATAGTCAACCGTCAGTTCTATTCTTATGCATAAGTATTGATCTTAGTAGCTCTTGAGCAATTTTGGCATATCAACTATCACTTTTAGATTTGAATCAAGTTAAAATGTAAATTAATGAAATATTGATGCTAAAGACAATTTAAAAGCTAAATACTTTTGACTCCCCCTTTCTTTTCCAGAAGGACAATTGTCTTAAAGCCAATATTCTTCAATTTTATCTTTTCTAATTCAACTTTCAAGTATGAGTGTAAATTTTGCATTTTGCATTTTGCATTCCATCCATATTGGTTCTACTCCCCCTTTTTGTCATCAACAATGAAGGGGACAAATTTTCCTTAGGTGCCTAAAACACGATGCCTATTAGAATTCAGCATTCATAATATAATGAAACAATCAATGATTTCCAAGTTATTTCCATCAATGAATTCAGCATTCATTTTACTCCCCCTTTGTTTTGGAATTCATTTCAGACCTTTCAAATGCAGTTATTACAAGTTGTGCTCCCCTTGTTTAATATGCATTGTCAAGTGGGCAAAGTAGTAAAATGATTGCACATTGTCAAGTTTGAATATTCAAAGTATATTGTGCCATTTCACAGAATTAGAAACATACACCAAGTTTCAAAAAGAAGGGTATGACATTCATATGGTATTACACTCATTTGAAGCCATTACAAGGATAAAAGGCCATTACAAGGATTGATTGCTAATACAAAAGAAGGAGTTTCAAATAAGCCTAGGGTTTTACAAAAAGATGAACCCTAGATGTCCACAAAATGTCCCTCACCGGCGACCACGCTCAATAGCCCCAGCAGCAGCCTCTATAAATCTATTTATTGCATCCATTAGGCTTCTAAAGTGATCTCCCTGAGATTGATTGAGGGCTGTCACTAGTGGTTCAAACTCATGAGTTGCCCTGTCAATCCTTCCTCTAAGTTGGGCAGCCACACTGCCCACATTGCCTTCAGGGCTCGTCAACTTTTGAAGATCATCCGATATGATCTTCAATTCAGCCTGTATCTCACATGATCTTCTAGTTTGGTTTGTTGCCACACAAACCAATTCTGACCCTATAGCTTCCATCTGAATTTTGATTTCCTTCAATTCTTCTAGGAGTGCTTCATGTGAGGTGCAGATGGGAGCTAATTCAGCAGAAATTATTGATCTCATCTCTTCCCTCATCTGCTGGCACATCATAGATGCTAGGGTGTGCATCTGCTCATCTGATAAGGACATCGATCCACAAGCTGGAGGAGGAGGCATGGAAGTGGATGGTCCAGCCGAGCTGGAAGGTACATCAGGAAAGCTCTCCATATGATCTGGAAAAGGCATAGGGCTATGTGGAGGAGAGAGGTGGACAGGCTCCTGATGATGGATCTCAGGCTCTATAGTTTGGAATTTTTTTTTGCAGACCTTAACCCAAGATCCGTCTTTCTTGTGAAACTCCATCCTATGTAATGTGCTCTCGTTGTAGTAATCAGTGTTTCTCAAAGGTTTCTCTGGCTCATTTTCAGGGATAGGAACCTTAAAGTGTTTGAAAAGTAGGGTGAAGACCATCCCATATGGTATGCTAAATCTGGAATACCTATGACATATGGAGATATAGTTCAACATGAGCCTAGGGAGGTTTAGGGGAATCCCTAGCAAGATGTGGTGCATAATGGCTAAGTCTCGCTCCGAAACGAAATCGAAGCGACCGGTTTTTGGAAACAAGACCCGGTTAATTATGCTCAAAAGCAATCTCATTTCAGCATTGAGGTCTTGGGACTTGATTATGTCAAGAGGACCGCAGTCCTCTCTACCTAGGATTAGGTTTAAGGCAACTTCCCTTTGGGGATGTGAGGTCGGAGCCTCACCGTACTTGGGTATTTGTAACAAGCTAGATAAGATGTCCTCATTGATTTCTACCAATGTCCCTCGGACATATCCGGTGTACCCCGAGCTCCCTAAGGCCAAATTGCTAAAGATTTCTCTCATTAGGCTGGGATAGGTTGACATATTTAGGAAACATAGGTGTTCCCAACCTTGGGCACGGAGTCTCTTTCCAATAGAGAACCCCTCACTAGCTAGGAAATGAAAATCAATGTATCTACCTGTGGTTACTGTGCGATTTGCACAGGAGGGGGTCACGGTTGGCGGAGCAACCGGAGGAGACAGCGCGGAGGACTCTTCCCTCCGTTTCTCGTCGTTTGCCACCCTAGGACGCCTCCCACCCGTACGCCTAGCTTTCTTAGGGGCCATTGATTGGAAATCTAGGGAAATGGGGAGAGATTTTGGTTCGATTTGTGGTGGAGAGAAGATGGATGCTAGGGTTGGGTTTCGTTGGGGACGAAGGAAAGCAGCTCGGGACGGCTCGAGCTGTTTCGACCTATTTAAAAAAACATTCATTCTGTCCCCGAGACGTCTCCGCGACTAATGCGAGACATCTCGCCGGGAGGACGTCTCTGTGATTTGCCAGAGACGTCTCCGGCACTGAAAAATTTCAGAACGATTCCTTTCTTTTCCCAATTTGTTTTATTTAACCTCAATGATTCGTTTAATTTCTTTTGGCGAATATAAAGTGAGCTTGCTTGTGATCCTTCTCCTTAATAATACATCCTATAAAAGCTTGATATTGATTTTTTTTGAGTTATCAATATTGAAATGAGGAATATTTGACCAAATTTCGAATGCCTATGGAATAGGCTCTGAAAATATCTCTATGAAGAGTCCAAGGGAGGGTAACCATCATCCGGAAAGTCAAACAATTCGTCATCTAACTTTGATAGATTCATGTTTTTACTTATTAGGCACTAGGTTTGCTATATGTGACCTCGAAGTGTATTATTAGTTTGAGTAGCATTCACATGTATCTCTAGAGCATTCAAAGCATTGCATATGCTTGACAAGTTAAATCATTTAAGCTATAGTGTTGAAATCAAAAATATGCTTGCATTACAGATTCAATCTACTTGCTAGGATCATACAAGCACAAAGCATTCCTTAAAAAGTTGAACCTATCTTTACAAAGGGGCTTTGTAAAGATATCGGCCAATTGATTTTCAGTGCATACATACTCAATCAATACATCATTTTTCAGCACATGATCCCTTATAAAGTGATGCCTAATCTCTATGTGTTTTGATTTAGAGTGTTGGACAGGATTTTTTGTTAAATTAATTGCACTTGTATTATCACATCTAATTGGAATGTTGTCCATTTTGATACCAAAATCTTCAAGTTGTTGCTTAATCCAAAGAACTTGGGCACAACAGCTTCCGGCTGCAATGTACTCAGCCTCAGCTGTGGACAAGGTAACTGAATTCTGTTTCTTGCTAAACCAAGAAATCAAGTTAGCACCCAAGAATTGACAAGTGCCACTTGTGCTTTTTCTATCGAGTTTGCACCCGGCAAAATCAGCATCGGAATAAGCAATTAAATTTAAATCAGATTGTTTAGAATACCATAAACCTGCATTAGATGTCCCTACTAGATATTTGAATATTCTTTTAACAGCTTGCAAGTGTGATTCCTTAGGACATGCTTGGTATCTAGCACACATACAAACACTGAATAATATGTCTGGTCTACTAGCAGTAAGGTAAAGTAAAGACCCTATCATACCTCTGTACAATTTGCAGTCTACACTTTTACCTTTTTCATCTTTGTCAAGCTTGCAACTTGAGCCCATGGGTGTGCTGATTTCCTTTGCATCCTTCATCTAGAACTTCTCCAACATTTCCTTGATATATTTGGACTGACTGATGAAGATGCCTTCCTCTGATTGTTTTATTTGCAGCCCAAGGAAGAAGTTGAGCTCACCCATCATGCTCATTTCAAATTCTCCCTGCATAAGCTTAGCAAACTCTTGACAAAGGCTATCATTAGTAGCACCAAAAATTATATCATCCACATAAATTTGCACAAGCAATAAGTCATTCCCTTTTCTTTTAATGAAGAGTGTTTTGTCCACATTTCCTCTTTTAAACTTATTTTCAATTAGGAAATTACTTAATCTTTCATACCACGCCCTAGGGGCTTGCTTAAGTCCATACAATGCTTTATGCAATTTAAAAACATAATCTGGATGTAAGTGGTTTTCAAAACCTGGAGGTTGTTCTACATAAACTTCCTCCATTATATAACCATTTAAAAAGGCACTTTTTACATCCATTTAATAGAGTTTGAAATCCATGAAGCATGCATATGCCAAAAGTAGTCTAATAGCCTCTAACCTGGCAACAGGAGCAAAAGTTTCATCAAAATCTATGCCTTTCTCCTGATTGTAGACTTTGGCTACTAGCCTAGCTTTGTTTCTTATTACTATTCCATCTTCATCTAGTTTATTTCTATATACCCACTTGGTGCCTATAATTGAAACATTTGGGTGTCTTTTCATTAGAGTCCAAACTTGATTTCTTTCAAATTAGTTTAATTCCTCTTGCATAGCATTTATCCAATTTTCATCTTTTTCGGCTTCTTCTAGTGATTTAGGCTCTATCTGTGAAACGAATGCAAGATAATTACTAGTGTTTCTTAAAGAGGATCTTGTCCTTACCCCTTGTAAAGGGTCACCAAGGATTAGATCCCTTGGATGACCATGTGCATACCTCCATTCCCTAGGAAGATCTTGATTTCTCGCTGGAGGTTGATCTTCCTCATCTTGCTGAATTGTATTTTCTTTGATTTCATCCTCATGTTGTTTGTCTTGTATGGAGAATTCCTTCATTCTGTCTTCAAGTATACCTGCATCACTATCTTCTTCTTTTCTAGAAGAATCTCCATTAGCTTCATCAAAAACAACATGAATGGATTCTTCAACAACGAGAGTTCTCTTGTTGAAGACCCTGTATGCTCTACTAGATGAGGAATAACCTAAGAAGATCCCCTCATCTGATTTAGCACTAAACTTACTTAGATTGTCCTTTCCATTGTTTAAAATAAAGCAGCGACAACCGAAAACATGAAAATAACTTATATTGGGCTTCTTATTTTTCAACAACTCATAAGGTGTTTTCTTTAAGATAGATCTAACTAAAGCACGGTTTAAAATATGATAGGCAGTATTTATTGCTTCAGCCCAAAAGTACTTTGGTAGATCCGATTCGCACAACATGGTACGAGCCATATCTGCTAGTGTGTGATTCTTCCTTTCTACTACCCCATTTTGTTGGGGTGTCCTAGGGGCCGAAAAATTGTGATTGATACCGTTTTCTTCACAAAATTTTTCAAAATGCTGATTTTCAAACTCGGTACCATGATCACTCCTAATTGCTTTTAGTTTAAGATTAAGTTCATTCGAAATCCTATTATGAAACTTGATAAAAGCGGAAAAGGATTCATCTTTGTGGGCAAGAAATGAAACCCATGTAAAACGTGAAAAGTCATCAACAATTACAAGACCAAACTTCTTACCCCCTAGACTAGCAGTTCTAGTGGGTCCAAATAAATCCATGTGAATTAGTTCTAAGGGTTTTGATGTTGAGACTATGTTCTTAGACTTGAAAGAACTTCTTGTTTATTTCCCTAGTTGACATGCAGCACAAATTTTGTTCTTTTCAAAGTCTATTTTTGGTAGTCCTTTGACCAGATCTTTTGTAATCAATTTAGAAATTAAATCTATGCTTAAGCATGCCCTAACCTACGATGCCATAACCAGCTAGTCTCATTGACCTTGGCATCCATGGCTACAAGACATTGGCCATCCTTCATGGTGAGATCATCAAGATCTACCATGTAAACATTTTCAAGCCTATGTCCCATAAGTATGATCTCATTGTCAATTGGACTACTAATTATGCATAGGGAAGATTCAAATGACACTTTAAAGCCCTTGTCACAAAATTGACTTATACTTAATAAATTATTCTTTAATCCATTAACTAACAATACATTGTCAATAAATGAGGAGGGTGATATGGAGATTTTACCAACGCCAATGATTTGACCTTTAGCATTGTCTCCAAATGTGACTATTCCTCCTTCTTTTGATTTCAAGGTGACGAAAAGACTCCTGTCACCGGTCATATGCCTTGAGCAACCGCTATCTAGATACCACATTCTCTTTTTGCTTTCGGCTGCAAGGCATACCTGCAAAATAATCATGTGAGGCTCTTAGGTACCCAAGTTTTCTTGGGTCCTTCTTGGTTAGTGTAGTTGGTTCCCTTAGGCACCCACATTTTGGTTGTGTTTTTATCCTTTACAAATGTATTCTTATTAGTTTGAATCTTTCTTTGAATGCAAGAATAGGCTTTATGTCCACTTTTTCCATAATAAAAGCATGTAGGTTTTTCAGTTTTGACATCTTTTGCTTTTACAAAAAAGTTCTTTAGATATTTTTGTTGTTTGCTAGTTTTGTATCCGAATCCGGCTTTATTAAAAACAGCTCTTTGATTGGATAGAATAAGATTTAATTTTTCAGAGCTATGTGTAAATTTCTGCACAATTGGTTTGTACTTGTGTAGCTTATCTTTAAGGTCCAAATTTTCTTTAGCCAATTCTTCCTTATCATTTTTAAAGGATTCAACATTTTGTGCAAGTGAAGTATTAATATTGAGTAGGAATTTGACTTTTAGATTTAATTCCTTAATGAGTGTTTTTGCCGTTTCATTTTCAATGCTAAGTTTTGAATTTTTATTCTTTAGGTCAATGATGTTATCATTTTCATAGCTCTCCTTTTCAATCAATAGGTTTTTAATATCATCCTTTAGTTTTTGATTGGAGGCCTTAAATTCTTTATTTTTTACTCCTAACATACTACAATCATTCATGAGTTCTTGGAAAGCTTCATATAATTCTTCTAAGGTAAAATCTGTAGTTGAGCTTTGACGTACCTTATCATCGTCGAATGCCATGAAACACAAGTTGGCGGTCTCTTCCTTCTCTTCCTCGGAGGAGGATGTGTCACTATCATCCCAAGTCGCTTTCAACGCCTTCTTCTTCTTCTTTCCATAATGCTTCTTCTGTTGAGGGCATTCGAAACGGATGTGTCCCGGTCTCTTGCAATCATAACATATGATTGGGTCTCTTTCTTTTTCTTTTTTCTTTTTCCAATCATTTCTCCCTCCAAACTTCTTTCTTGGGAAGGTCTTCTTTCTTCTTATGAATTTTTTGAACTTCCTTACTATTAAGCCCAAGTCTTCATCTTCACTTTCTTCTTCACTTCCACTGCTTTCTTCTTCACAAACACTTGAGGTAGCCTTGAGGGCGATTGTCTTCTTCTTTGGCACATCTTCTTCATGTTGCTTCATTGTGAGCTCATGCGTCATCAATGAGCCCAATAGTTCTTCAAGTGCCAAAGTGTTGAGGTCTTTGGCTTCTACGATCGCCGTGACCTTTGCTTCCCAAACTTTTGGCAAGGACCTGAGAATTTTCCTCACAAGTTCTGAGTTAGTATAAGATTTACCCAAATTCTTTAGACCATTTATTATATCAGTGAAGCGTGTGAACATGCATGAAATAGTTTCGTTGGGTTCCATCTTAAATAACTCATATTTGTGAACTAGAATGTTCATTTTAGACTCTTTGACTTGATTAGTACCCTCGTGGGTAACTTCAAGCCTATTCCATATTTCTTTGGCGGAACTACAGGTGGAGACTCTATTAAACTTATTTACATCTAGAGCACAAAACAATGAATTCATGGCTCTAGCATTGAGTTGAACCATCTTACTATCATTCTCATCCCAATCCTCCTCAGGTTTGGGAACCTGAACACCATTAACTATGTGGGATGGTTCGTGTGGTCCTTTGATTATAACCCTCCATAAGGCATAATCTTGTGCTTGAATAAAAATTCTCATTCTTGTCTTCCAATAGGAATAATTTGTCCCATTGAAGAGTGGAGGTCTATTGGTAGCCTGCCCCTCAGCAGGAACGTTGTTGAAGGGTGTTGCCATCTTGATCTTTGGCAAAGACGGTTAGGTCTTCAAGAATATATAGAGCACCTGCTCTGATACCACTTGTTGCCCAGAGATGGTCACCCAAGAGGGGGGTGAATTGGGTGTTTTAAAACTTTTTGTCTAATTAAACAAAAACACACAAGTGTATGTGCACAAGTGAAACTAAAGTTGTAACCACAGTCAATCGCAAATACAAAGGTTTATAGTGGTTCGGAGCTTCCACTGCTCCTACATCCACTCCCCAAACATCTTTGGGAATTTTCCACTATAATCAGCGATTACAGTCCGGTAGTTTTTCGAGTGAACTACCCAACTCGTTATTTTACCCTGGGCTAACAACGAACCCTACAATCCCCCAATTTAACCTAGGCTTGGGACGCCTAACCCTTGTTCCAAGTCCCTTGACTGGAACAAGCACAATGTTTGAGAGTTTTACAAGGATTTAAAAGCTCTTAAGAAAGCAAATATAACAATGAGAAACAACAAAACCGGAAGAACCCTTTTTGCCGTTGAAACGTGGATGATGGTGGTTCTTCCGATGTGGATCACGCTGGCTTGAATGCGAGCTTTGATTGCCGAGTGGGAGTGAGTAGATGAAGAAGGCTTGAATGCACTTGATTTCGTCTCTTTAAAGCACCAACTCCCTTGAACCTCTTTTTCTTTCTTCTCTCTTGAATGATCTTGTGTTTGGTTGGTGAGAAGTTGTTTTAAAGGCACTTAAAAGCTCCTTTTTATAGTCCTACAAGCAATAGATCCGTTAGACACAAAAATATGGCCGTTTGAAATTCAAACAAACTTGCAAAAGTGTGTCAGTCGCGTCCCAGGCGTTCCGGAGATGTCTCCGCTTGAACGCGAGACGTCTCGGCTGTATAGGAATTCTTTTGACGATGTTGGAGTCGACTCGGCGCTTTCTGGGGACGACTCCGGAGAAGAACAGCTTGATCTCTTGTTTCCTATTTTTCTGAGAGAGTCGGCTCGACGCTTTACGGGGACGTCTCGGGATGTTTTTACTTTATGCATGGGGACGACTCCGCGACGTCGGGGACGACTCTGAAGTTTTATCAACGAAAAATAAGTCCTCTGGAAATCCTGAGAGAGTCGTCTCCGCGCTTTCTGGGGACGTCTCAGGATGTTTGTGCTTTATGCGTGGGGACGACTCCGCGTCCTTTGGAGATGACTCGCGCGCATCCCTTGAAATCGGCCTTTCTGCCGTCTCTGAGACAGTCGACTCCGAAAAGTCGGGAGTCGACTCCGACCCTGCGAGACGCCTCGGCGGGTGCCGGGAACGTCTCCAGGCGTGCCAGTTCCTCTTCTACGTGCCAGAGACGTCTCTGGAACAAACCGGAGACGTCTCGGCTGCCCCTGATCCGTTTCCTTCATCTAAAAAAATCTTCAATAAATCCTCGAAAAATATGGGAACATGCCTTGACAATTCTTAACAATATTCTTAGTTAAACACCTGAAATCCTCAGATAAATTGTTAATATAAAGAGAATTATACTCTAGTGTTTTGTATTCATCAAAATCCATTAGGGGGTCAACAAGAAGCCTTCCTTAGCAGCTTCAGAGGCAGCGATGTATTCAGCTTCCATAGTAGAATCAGCAATGATCGGTTGTTTAGAACTTCTCCAATTCACCGTACCACCATTGCATAAGAACATATATCCAGATGTTGACTTTCTATCATCGACGTCAGTCATGAAGTCTGAATTTGTGTACCCTTCTACCTTTAACTCTGATGATCCTCCAAAAATCAAGAATAAGTCTTTAGTTCTTCTCAGGTACTTAAGAATATTCTTCACAGCTGTCCAGTGTTCCTCACTTGGATTCGACTGATATCTGCTTGTGACACTCACAACAAGGGCTATATCAGGTCGTGTACATAGCATGGCATATATGAGGCTCCCTATAGCCGATGCATAGGGGATTTTGCTCATGCGTTGAATCTTTTCAGATGTGTTGGGGCACATCTTCTTGGAGAGATGAATTCCATGCCTAACGGATAAGAGACCCCTTTTGGAGTTTTCCATGCTGAACTTTTTCAGCACTTCCTCTATATACATTTTCTATAATAGGCCAAGCATCCTTTTAGATCTATCTCTATAGATCTTTATCCCCAAAATATAGGATGCTTCCCGGGTCTTTCATGGAGCATTCTTTTGATAACCAGACCTTGACCGAGGTTAGCATGGGAATATCATTTCCTATCAAAAGGATGTCGTCCATGTACAGTACGAGAAATACGACATCACTCCCACTAACCTTCTTGTAAACACACAATTTCTCTTTATTTTTTATGAAATCAAACGTTTTGATTGCGTCATCGAAACGAGTGTTCCAACTCCGAGATGCTTGCTTTAGTCCATAAATGGACCTTTGCAGCTTGCAGACCTTGTGATCTCCATCACTGGAAGTGAAAACCAAAGGCTGTTCCATATAGATATCTTCATCAAGATATCCATTCAGAAAAGCAGTTTTCACATCCATCTGCCAGATTTCATAATCATGAAATGCTGCAATGGCAAGCAATGTTCGGATGGATTTTAGCATGGCTACAGGTGAAAAGGTCTCCTGATAGTCAATGCCTTCGCGTTGACTATACCCTTTCGCCACTAGCCTTGCTTTATAGGTTTCTACCTTTTCATCCGAACCTATCTTCCTTTTGTAGATCCATTTGCATCCAATAGGTACAATACCTTCTGGTGGATAATGCATGAAGTCTAACTTTGATTTCATAGCTTCCAACCATTTTTCGGAATCGATATTAGATATCGCCTCGTCGTAGGTTTTGAGATCCTGTATGTGATCCCTATCTCCCACTAGGACCATTTTCTTGGTATCCTCTTCTAGCATACCTAAGTATCTATCAGGAGGATGGGAGACCCTACTAGATCTGCGAGGTGGTTGAGGGACATCGTGTACTGGCTCTGTATTAATGGGTTCGATAGGATCCATGACTCGTTGCTTTTCAGAGACTTTCTCTTCAAGCTCAATTTTTCTCCCACTGCCTCTATCAAGGATAAACTGGTTTTTCAAGAAGATGGCATGACGGCTCACCAACACATTGTGATCCTCTGAGACGTAAAAATTGTATCCTAATGACTCTTTAGGATATCCTATAAAACGAGCACTTATGGTCCTAGCCTCTAGTTTGTCCGCCTGTAGTCTTTTGACGTGGGCCGGACATCTCCAAATCTTGAGATGACCAAGACTTGGTTTCTTACCATGCCATATCTCATACGGTGTGGTAGAAACGGATTTAGAGGAAACTCTATTCAGTAGATATACTGCAGTAAGTAAAGCATCTCTCCAAAGAAATATCGGTAGATCAGTGAAGCTCATCATGGACCGGACCATATCTAATAGAGTCTGATTTCTCCTCTCTGACACCCCGTTGAGTTGAGGTGTACCCGGCGGAGTCCATTATGAGACTATGCCATTTTTCTTGAGATAGTCCCGAAATTCCCCACTAAGGTATTCTCCTCTTCGATCTGATCGAAGAGCCTTAAGGGGTTTTCCAGTTTGTTTTTCTACTTCATTTTTGAACTCCTTGAACTTTTCAAAAGATTCAGATTTGTGTCTCATAAGATACACATACCCATACCATGAATAATCATCGGTAAAGGTAATGAAGTACGAATAACGTCTCCTGACTTGCACATCGAATGGGCCACACACATCTGTGTGTACCAGGGTATGTATTTCAGTGGTCCTCTCCCCATGTCCTACAAACGGTAATCTGGCCATTTTTTCTTGAAGACAGGACTCGCAAACTGGATATGACTCGGAAGTCAATGAGCCGAGAAGCCCATCTTTATCCATTTTGTTCATTCTATCCTCTCCAATATGGCCAAGCCTAAGGTGCCACAAATATTTTTGGTTTATCTCATCCCTGGATCTTTTGGATCCTTTGGCACTCACTTCTTGCTCAGACACATTTACAGATACATCCATATGCAAATGATAGAGACTGTCAATCATAAAACCACGTGCGACTATTTTATTTCTGAAATAAATAGAACAGCAGTCTTTGTCAAATGTAAAAACATGACCTTCCTGTGCTAGACATGAAACAGAAATCAAATTTCTGCTTGCAGCAGGTATATAACAACAGTCTCTAAGTAATAAACTAAAATCAGATAGTAATCGCAGAGGATAGGTGCCCACAGCCACAGCAGCAACTTTTGCCTCGTTGCCAACTCGAAGGGTTACCGCACCTTCCGCCAGCCTTCTACTTTTCTTTAGACCCTGCATGGTAGTGCACAGATGAGCACTAGAATCAGAATCTATAACCCAACTAGAAGTAGAAGAAACTGTTAGATTAGTTTCAATTATGACCAAGTCTATACCTTCTGAAGGTGTGTCTGCCTTCTTGTTCTCCAGGCTCTCGAGGTATGAAGGACAGTTTCTCTTCCAGTGGCCATCGACCTTGTAGTGGAAACATTTTCCTTTGTCATTGGACTTTTTCTTTTGAACTTCCTTCTTTCGCTTCTTGTCTTTCTTCTGGTTCTTTGCAGACTTCTTTTTCTTCCAAGTAGACTTTCTCTTGGAACCAGAAGTCAACTCAGCAGCAAGGACATTGCCCCTTGAACCTTTCACGGCTCCCTCAGCAATTACCAACATGTTTAACAGTTCAGTCTTAGTGCATTCAATTTTATTCATGTGGTAGTTTACTATAAACTGTCCAAATGAATCAGGAAGGGATTGAAGGATCAGATCAACTTGCAATTCCTTGTGCATGTTCATACCAAGCTTCTCAAGCTCCTCCAGGTCCTTGATCATAGTCAGACCGTGATCATGGATGGACTACCCCTCGCGCATCTTTGCTTTGAAGAGCCTCTTGGACACTTCAAAACGAGCTGTGCGACTCTGCTCACCATACAACTCTTGCAGGTGTGCTAGTATGTCCCTAGCAGTCTTTATATTCTCATGCTAGCATTGTAGTTCATTGGACGTGGATGCCATGATATAGCACTTGACGCTAATGTCATCGTCTGTCCACTACTCATGCGTCGCATGCTGATCAGCGGTCGGACGTGCTGGTAATGTGGGGATATCATTGTCGATCACATAGCCTATTTTCTCGCAACTCAGAACAATTTTGAGATTTCTATGCCAGTCTCTGTAATTGGTACCGGTCAATCAGTTGGTCTCAAGAATACGAGTCAAAGGGTTTGAGGCTGATATTATGATCTGTAGAGAGTAAAGATTCTAGTTAGACTCTTGTACTTGATTCTAATTTGTTATAGGATCTTTTAGAACAAATGTACCTTCCACTATTTTCTTGAATTCCTCACACTCCTCTGGTAGGAAAACGGAAATCCTACACGACTAGGGTTTCTAGTGGGTACTGCGGTCCCACCGATTTACATGCCACCTCACCTAACAGTTATTGGTGACACATAAATTGATGAATGTACAACTCTTGTACAATGCTTCTCAAGCTTGTTGCAGTGCTACTTGGTCTCTAAGTTATGAAGACCTCATCTAACAGTTATTGGTCCCATTCCTTAGTTAAGTTAGACCCACCGTATAACCGTAGGAATAAAGTTGTCATTGGGTCCTCACCTAACAGTTATTGATGCCCAACCCCTCCTTTACCCCTACAACATCTCATGTCTATAGAGAGGTCCAGTCCTCCGATGCAACTTGCCCACTGTGTCCAGCCGAGACAAGTCAACATCAGAAAGACCTTAGCAGCTCTACTACGGTGGAAGACCTATGGACTTAATATCGGTTAATCAGGTCTTAGTGTTTGCAACTTGAGCTCTTCATAAGAGGTAATCGAACAATTGGCCAGGTAAGCAGGTGGGAGGCTCCCCTTACTCAGAGAGTAAGGTCCTAATTAAGTAACCACCTTTCATGCTTTCCTAGATACCAATTAGATCAATTAATCTAATATGACTCGCTCATGTTGGTTCACTCTCGACTAGATTGAGGAGGTTTTAGTTTAGGTCTCATTGGGTTTGCTACATCACATGTAAACCTATCTACCCCGCTCTCATTCATATCACATGCAAACGGTATATCGCAGGCAGTTATAATCGCAGCAATAATTAAAGCTAAACTTTAAATAGGTGATGATCATGGATTCTAATTAGGTCATATTACAAGCACATGCACGTCAATCGATCTGTTAGTCTTCAACTCTTGAATTAGTCCCGAGCCTCCTTGATTCGATCCCTGATCAACTCTTCATCCAATCGCCATCAACTGCTCAGATCGCCGTTCATCTCATGTATTGTCTTCGACTTGATCGTTGACGTACATTACATCATAGAAATACAACCAAATAAAAATAATAAATTACATCCCCTTTTAGGAGGCACGCAGGCCTCTCAAAATATCAAATAAGATGCTTGCAAGCATCTGAAAAATTACATGACATTACAGATTATATCGCAGGTCATTACATTTGATACCAAAAGGGTTTGAATCCTATGATCATCACCGCATGCAACAATTATAATTTTCAGATCTAAAATCTAATTGATTATCTTATGACATGGGTTGCTGATCATGCTAAACATGATTCTAAACTTTGTAATTCCATTAACAATACAATTAGAATCATCAATTTATCACATAAAAATCAGCATGCAAAAATCAGCAACCTTAAAAAAATCTGCATGCAAAAAAAATTCAGCATGCATAATCTTTCAATTTTCAGATCTAACATGCCTGTTTATAATTAATTCTAATCTTAAACTATGAAGCCTAGGCTCTGATACCACTATTGGGAACCTGCCCATGCCGCAGAAAATTTAAAAAAATTCAGATGGTAGCAAAAGAGGCATAAGCGGGATCATACATTCATCTCATGATAGTTTCATGAACCGTTCGTAGATAGATTAGAATTAAAACTTTTAAAACAATTATGAAGATCAGATCTTCACCTTTGTGCGGGTAGGTGATCACCGCAACTTGATGATCGTGGTTTTGGAAGAGGGTTCGCTTGAAGCCGCAAAAGCGTCCGGCCTCTACGGGTATCCACACGAAGTAGAGGACTGATCAAGGCTTCCTAGTTTTCCCGGGGTGCTAGCTCCCTTGCAGAGACTTCTTTTGATGGCTGATTTCTTTTCTTTTTATCTACTCTTGATTATGCTTGGAAGGAGGAAGAAGAAGAAAGGATCTTTGAAGAAGAACCAAAGGCCAGACACAGCCTTTTCTTTTCCCTGCGTTGGAAGAAGGAAGGGAAGGGGAGGAGGCCGCCAAGGCCTTCCTCTTGTTCTTCCTTGCTTGCGGCTGAAGACCAAAGGGAGGAAGGGGGGCCACGAGTTGGAGAGGAATAGGGCTTCAATGAATGCCCTAGGGTGCCGCCCACTTCTCCTTTTAAAGGCATGAAGGGCTCCTACAAGTTAGGAGCCCTTGACTTATTTCCAAGAGGGGTGCCGGCCCCTCTTGTCTTGCCGCACCAAGGAGGAAAAAGGAGAGGGGCGCAAGCCCCTCCCTCTTGGTTCCTCTTGGTTAGCCCTAATCCTCCTCTAAGGAGGATTGGGATACCCTAATGTGGCTAAGCCCTAATGTAATTAGGCTTAGTCCAAGGGTAAACCAAATTGGATCCAATCTAGGTAAGTTCTAATCCAATTAGAACTCAAATCAATTATGACTCAATTGAACTCTTCAATCCTAATCCAATTAGGAGTCTTATTAATTTATTAGATTAATAATTAATTAGGATTTAAAAAATTTTAATCTAATTAGGACTTATTTAATTTTAGTCCTAATCCAATTAGGACTTTAATTTGAATCCGAAGTCCTAATCCGATTAGAACTCTGGGAATCCTACTCCAAGTAGGAATCCAAATTTAATTCAAAACTCCTAATCTAATTAGGATTGTAGGAATCCTACTCCAAGTAGGAATCCTAGTCCTACTCCAAATAGAATTTTCAGTTCTAATCCAATTAGGACTCTAGGAATCCTACTCGAAGTAGGATTTGTGTTTAAGTCCAATTAATTAATTCCATTATTCCTTCTTCAACTGTTTATCAATCGAATTGATTACTTGTGATTCCTAATCATGATTCAACCATCGGATCGGTCAATACTTCTAGTGTGTGTGACCCCATAGGTTCTATTCTGACTGGTAGTGAGATATATTGTGATCTCTATCACAATGTCATTGAAGACTCCTTTCAATAGGTCGGAACGATTCCAACTCTACTCATTAGGGTTTATCGAGATAATCCCTGTGAGTCCACCATCCACCAGTGACACCTAACAGCATGTAGTGGCTACCTAGCAGAATAGAATGATGAACCTTTAGGTGCAGTTATCGTGTGATACAGTCCTACTATCGTGGATCCCTACAGGATGGAGGTCATGGACAACTCGTCAAATCCCATCGTCTATCGTATGTGAAGATTTATTCGACTTAAGCTCGAGAGTGGAAAACTCTTTCTCCACTGTGCATTCTGCCCCGGCCGAGGTCTTACGAACTCAGTCTTATAAATCACATAGGATCTCTCCTTATCTACCAAGGTCAATAGATTCTATATAGGTGCATACCCTACTCCTATAGTGAACGTACTATAGCCAATCTGCACTATATGGACCCATATGTCTAGAGACCATGTGTACGTGTAGTCAAACTATAATAACCTCACTGTGAGTAGCCGAAGCACCGCAGGTCAAATGACCAGTCACACTACTGCAACATCAAGCAAGTCACTGACGAGTGGATAGACATCCAAGTGACTTCTTGTATTGGTCACGCTCAGTATCCTTGTTCTCTAACAAGCACCTGCACTATTACTTTAGTGTCCCCACACCGAGGACTCGAGTCTCGTCCATCCACAGGAAAAGTAATGTATGCACTGATCTCATTGGATCGATCACCATCCTCGTGATGATCCATCGATCAGGAGCGTTTAGAAATTAATCACCATTGATACATGGCTCAAATTCTCAACTCTTGAGAATATACATTATCATCTTATTAATTCTTTGGACGATTCATAGACACATAAACAATATGAATGAAAAAGATGCCTTTTATTTATTCAATAATAATAAAGTCAAGTACAAATTATGTCCCAGAATTAATAATGTGTCAGCCATATTGGCTTCTAGGGCATACATATAACATGTAGATGAATTAAAGCACAATCTAATTAGCATTAGTCAATTGTGTGATAAAGATTTCAAAGTCACCTTTGAAGCCTCACTATGCACCGTAGCTAATTCAACAAATAATGACACTATTTTTGTAGGACACAGGCGTGGTAATGTTTATATGATAAACTTAGATGAACTTGTAAGAAGTAGTCAATGTCTAGTAGTCACAAATGCAAAAGACAATGAAACTAGTTGGTCATGGCATCGTAAGTTAGGACATGCAAGTATAGACTTAATCTCCAAATTGATTAACAAGGAACTAGTTAAAGGGATACCTAAGATGAACTTTGAAGGAGACAGAGTATGTAGGGCCTGTCAACTAAGAAAATAGACAAGAAGTTCATTCAAGTCTAAAAATGATGTGTCAACTTCTAGGCCCTTAGAATTGCTTCATATGGATCTTTTCGGACCAACTAGGACCACTAGCTTAGGAGGAAAGAAGTATGGTTTCGTAATAGTAGATGACTACACTAGGTACACATGGGTAATGTTTCTAACGCATAAAGATGAAACCTTTCCAATCTTTCTAAAATTCTATAGAAAAGTCCTAAATGAAAAAGGAAGAACCATTATCTCTATAACGAGTGATCATGGGACTGAATTTGAGAATAGACTATTTGAGAAATTTTGTGATGAAAATGGAATCAATCACACTTTCTCAGCACCCAGGACACCTCAACAAAATGGAGTAGTAGAAAGAAAAAATAAAACTCTAGTAGATATGGCCAGAACAATGCTATGTGAGGAAAATCTTCCAAAATACTTTTGGGCTGAAGCGGTGAATACAGCATGCTATATCTTAAACAGAGTTTCCATCAGACCAATTCTTAAGAAAACTCCCTATGAGCTTTGGAAAGGTAAAAGACCAAATATTAGTCACTTTCATGAGTTTGGTTGTATATGCTACATACACAATAATGATAAAAGCAATCTAGGAAAGTTTGATTCAAAATCAGATGATGGAATATTTTTAGGATACTCATTAACTAGCAAAGCCTATAAGGTGTTTAATAAAAGAACTTTGGTTGTTGAGGAGTCAATACATGTAGTCTTTGATGAGAACTCTAGTAATTCACTTAGGATGGATGAACCTGAAGACGACACAGGAATTCTGGAAAATGAGGTTGAAAGAATAACTCTTAAAGATCCATCAAATTCCAACGGTAAAGAAGATATTGGACAAGTTGAAAATCAAGTAGTTGAAAGATTAGATCATAATTTACCTAAAGAGAAGAAATATGCAGCTAGCCATCCCAAAGAATTAATAATAGGCGATCCGGCACTTCAAATTAAAACAAGGGCATCTCTTAAAAATGCAAATAACTACTTAGCCTTTGTCTCTCAAATTGAACCCAAGACTCTAGAAGAAGCAGAAGAAGATGCAAATTGGTAAATACAATGCAAGAGGAATTAAACCAATTTACAAGAAACAATATTTGGGAACTAATTGAAAGACCTAAGAATTATCCTATAATAGGTACAAAATGGGTCTTCAGAAACAAGTTAGATGGAAATAGCATTGTTATAAGAAACAAGGCTAGGCTTGTAGCAAATGGATACAACCGAGAAGAAGGAATTGACTTTGATGAGATTTTTGCTCCGGTAGCTAGATTAGAGGCCATTAGACTGCTGCTTGCTTTTGCTACTTCTATGGACTTCAAAATGTATCAAATGGATGTCAAGAGTGCCTTTCTAAATGGGTATATAACTGAAGAAGTATACGTAGAACAACCTCCAGGATTTGAAGATCACATGTACTCTGATCATGTGTTTAAACTTAACAAGGCACTCTATGGATTAAAATAAGCACCAAGAGCATGGTATGAAAGATGAAGTAAATTCTTATTGAAAAACAAATTCACTAGAGGACATGTTGATACTACTTTATTTCTGAAAAGAAAAGATAAGGACATGTTGATAGTGCAAATCTATGTAGATGACATTATATTTGGAGCTACTAACAACAATTTGTGTCAAGAATTTGCAAAATTAATGCAAAGTGAATTTGAGATGAGTATGATGGGTGAACTGAATTTCTTTTTTGGATTATAAATCAAACAACTAAAGGATGGAATATTTATCAATCAAGCTAAATATGTCAAGAAAATGTTAAGAAAATTTGGTTTGGAAACCAATAAATCCATAGGTACACCTATGAGCTCGTCATGCAAATTGGACAAGGATGAAGCAGGTAAGAGTGTAGACCAAAAGCTCTATAGGGGTATGATTGGATCCCTTTTGTATCTTACCGCTAGTAGGCTAGGTATTATGTTTAGTGTATGCATGTTTGCCAGATTTCAATCAAATCCAAAAGAGTCACACCTACTTGCAGTTAAAAGGATCTTTAAATATCTAGTTGGAACTCAACATATAGGATTATAGTACTCAAAAGACTCTAGTTTGAAACTAATAGGATACACAGATGCTGACTTTGCATGATGTAAATTAGATAGAAAAAGCACTAGCGGCACATGTCAACTTTTGGGTGAAAACTTAATTTAATGATTTAGTAGGAAGCAAAATTCGGTTGCATTATTAACGGTGGAAGCTGAATATATAGCAGCCGGAAGTTGTTATGCTCAAATCTTATAGATTAAACAACAATTAGAAGACTATGGGATTAAACAAACAAAAATAGCAATTAACTGTGATAATACTAGTGTTATGAATCCCATTCTCCTCCAGATATGTCAAGAAATCACTGGAGAGATATTCACCACCTCGATCAGATCGAAGTATCTTAATACACTGTCCAGTTTGTTTCTCTACTTCATTACGGTATAATTTGAACATTTCAAATGATTCATACTTGTGTTTCATAAGAAACACATACCTATACCGAGATAGGTCGTCGGTAAATATAATGAAATAGCTGTATCCACCTCTTGCACTAGTGCTCATAGGTCCACATACATCCGAATGTACAAGACCTAATACAGCACCGGCTCGTTTACCTTTTTCAGTAAAAGGCGACTTGGTCATCTTTCCAAGAAGACAAGACTCACAGGTAGGTAATGATTCACAATCATTAATATTTAAAATATCCAGTGAGGCCAACATGTTGATCCTGTTCTTGTTAATATGACCTAGCCTACAATGCCAAAGGTAGATATCAGAGACATCATCAGATCTAGGGCGTTTACTTGTAGTGTACATTACACTAACAGGTTGTGACAACACATAAATGCCATTGTTTAATCGTCCATTGATTACTGTAACACCATTCATAATGATATCACAATAATCCTTCTTTATACAAATTTCATAATCGTTTAAGGCCAAATGACCAACGAAAATGACATTCATTAAGAAACTAGGACAATAGTAACATTCACCAAGGGCAATTATGTGAGAATTTGAAATAATTTGAATATTACCTAATGCTAGAACTGGAACAGTTCTTCCATCACCAACATTTAGGAATTTCTCATTGTTACCGAAATTCTCAATGACTTGCAGTCCTTTCAACGTATTATAAATATTAAAAGGACTTCCGGTATCCAATACCCAAGTCATAATATCACATACAGAAAAATTATAGGGTGTTATCATATAACCACATTGACTAGCAACTCTTTGCTGATTTCTCTCATTAGCACTCGAGTTAGCCTGATTCTTAATCAAAGGTCTAGTCGGCTCATCACTATCCAATAGTGATAGGGGGAACTTATAAGAGAACATTTCTGCATAAAGGACAAAACCAAGGCCTTATTAGTAAATGAATCAATTAACCCAAAGACATGGATTTTAGTCCAAAGATCCTCCCACTATTTTATACGAATCAGGAGCCTCTACCTCTAATCTAAAGAATTATTCTTAATTCTTTAGTGGGCACTAGAATCCAATAGGCTACACCTGGGTCCGGCTTTGGTCGGTATCAACCCAAATACACCTAAAGGTAGGTTCAAAACAAATTGTTTCAACTAAACAACTTCTAGTGATCATTTTGCCCCATGAAGCACTTCAGCAGGCGTATATCGACACTACTGAAAGTCCCGGTTAGGTCCAACCATTAACATGTAGCAATCAATGCAAACTATCTAATAGATGGTCAAGCCCGACTTTGGCCGGTATCCAACCGGACCACCCATTCCAATAGTTGCAACTGACTCATCATTATTGTATGACAATTCCAATGGCCGATATGCACCAGTGCGCGCACGCGCCTCCAATGTATATAGACGCATTGGACTCATTATCACACAACTAATGGAAGGATATGACGTGGTCATCTCCATTAACCGTATCATTTTATGGACCTAATAATTTAGAGGATTTTTGTAATAAAAAGCTGACTCAATCCAAATCCTCCCACTGACTTCATAAGTCAAGTATCATCGAAAATAGATTCAAGTCAGTGCACCTAAATCAGTCCAACTGATTTTCTTACAGGCTTGGGTCTATTAGAGTCAATCAGAGATCTGATCAAAAGAGATTCACCAAGATGGCCAGGTAAGTGAGATCAGCAGAAGGGTATGCCATTAACTTGACTGGACCGAAACCCAGCAAGTAGCTCCCAATTAAAAACCTACTGATTACAGTTGCCTTTGACACCAACTGGTTTATCAATTTCAATTCTATCAATATCATAACTCAAGCTCAACCACGAAGCCTAAATCAACATCTATTCGGTCTAATCAAAGATATGGACTTGATCAACTACAACTATTGCAAAGATCAAGAGTAATCTTGACCCAATCTAAGAAACATCTTTAATTAGATTAGATCAACTACTCTACCAAGTTTGATTTCAACCATTGAGTCCAACTCAATTGGATTTGTTTTAGCTAACCCATTACCCCATAAATTATGCAATGTCTTAGACGTTCAAATCACATTTAAAGTCTAGGATCTATATCATTACTCAATTCATAATTAAGTATATTGCATTATTCATATCTTATCTTTGTTTTGCATGCTCCATAACTTTAAATCCTTAAAACACTTCTAAGATTCAAGTTAATCATGCAAACAAACATGTTCATTCATCATATGAATAACATAATGAAATAATTTAATCAGTTTACATCATATGTAAAAGATCACATCTTGCATAGATATTTGATATCACAAAGAACCTAGACGGGCTCTGATACCACTGATGGTGTGCGTGCAGAGGGCTAAGCATGAATTTCAGAAAATTTTTATGCAAAAAGAACGGGTTAAACATTTTAACCCATAACATGCTTGATATTTTAGATATTTTAACTCTGGTACCAGTCGAAGACAGTCTTAACTGCACATCACATGTGGCGCGGGCTCAGTCCCAATACATAGGGTGACACCCGCGCGTGCCTATCAAAGCACTTATCATATGAGCCCCCGGGTGGAGAGCCACGCTTCGTCACACGATCATGCGTGAGAGTTTTTGGAAATCGGATAGTCTCCACTAATCCTTTGCTTTGACACCAAATATCACAAAGCCCTCAGATTCCGAGGACTGTGTGATTCAAATAAATATGCATAAATCACAACTTCTTGTGATTTGAAGATTGAGATCATATCTCAACCGTAAAAGAGATCAGATCTCTTACCTTTAGAAGGGGGTTCCTTCAAGGATGCTTCGCAGCCGCACAAGCGTCCGGCCTCGATGACTCATCCATGCGAAGCTCCGGAATGATCAGCTTCCCGGAGAGTGCTAGCTCGCAGGGAGGCAGAAGGTTGACTGAAAGGGAGAAGAAGGAAGAAGATGGACCTTCACAGCTCAAGAACTCCTTCTTGGGCTTTCACCTTCAGAGCTACTCTCTCCTCTCACTCTCTTTCTCTAGTGCTCTTGATCTTTTTTTTTGTGTAGAGAAGAAGGAAGAGGGGTGGCCTATTTATAGGGCAAGAAGAAGGTGAGGTGTCCCCATGAGGTGTTCAATGAGGTATCCTGCCAGGACACATGTCACACATGCAAGAAAAAGAGGTGTCTTGCTCCGCCACGTGTCACGCATGCAAAGGGGTGAGGTGGCCTGAAGGGCGATGTCATGGATGACCTCATGAGGCAGATGAGATCATGGATGACATTAGGAGGACTGTGAGATGTCCAGGCCCGTCACATGTCACACATGCAAGCAAAAGAGGTGTCCTGCCCCGCCACGTGTCACGCATGCAAGCAAAAGAGATGTCCTACTCCGCCACGTGTCACGCATGCAAAAGGATGAGGTGGTCTGGAGGGCATCGGAATGTGGGTCCCACATACAGTATGTGGGTCCCACATAGGCAGGACGTGGGTCCCATATACACTATGTGGGTCCCACCTAAGCAGGACGTGGATCCCATATACAGTATGTGGGTCCCACATAGGAAAGAAAGTCCTAGCCATACTAGGATCATAATTGATTTTAATCCAATTTGACTCAAGCTAAATCTGATTTGGTTGGAGGCAAATTAGACATTTTCACCAAACCAATTTTGGTGTCAATTACGGTTTTACCAGTTTCAAATCATATTTGAATTTGGTCAAGCCCAATCTCTATTACTCAATCAAATTGAGTCTAATCAGTGATCCAATCACCAATTAACTTCTCCAAGCAACAATTGCTTAGGGCAATCAGTTAATCACATTGACTATTTTACCTCTAGACGATTCTCAATCGTCAATCAGCCATTTGATCAATCCAGAAACTTCTAAGCGTGTGACCTCACAGGTTCGAACTTAAGCCAGTAGTACAAGAACACTTCCTGCACTAATCGAAGTAACCATCTAGCAATGGGACTCGACGACCGGATAGGCCGAATAGATGCAAAGCAACATTCTAGAACCTATGGACTATGATTACCGCATAATTCATCCTCTTGACTAGAAAATGCCCAGGGTGGGTTCAGAATTTGTCTACCCTGAAACGATCCATCCGAAAATATGTTTCAATTCAATAAGTCAAGTGATAGTGATTTGACTTTTTCTGGCCAGGGTACTACTTAATTGAAAACACAAGGCATTCACCCTTATTTTTAAGGAAGGTCAATCCCATCTTGATCTGCAACTGACTACCACAAGTACTTGACTGGACCCAGAAACCTTCCGTCGCTGGATTAGAAATTCAGGTAGTCCGGCACCAAAGTACAGTGAGTTGCTTGCAAGCCACCGGTTGCAATCTCAGGTCTAAAGGATACATATACCCATATCCACTGGGAACAACTCTTGACAAGAGAGAGTCCGTCAATTGGTCACGTTCAGTGAACGTACACTACCATTCACTTGTATACCATACTAGTATCTTTATACTCTTTGGTTTGGAAGACAACCAAAAAATATGATACACAATGACTTACGCCCGATAATACTATCGTCCTATTAATAGTATATCATACGGTCATGAACATTTAAGGACCTGTGTGACAAAATCATATTTCATTACACAAAGCAGTCCTAAGGACTTCATCACATCGGAGTTTGTGAAGATGTTCTGGTGATGAATAAATACCATGTTATTTATAATTGATTCAAATACATTTACAATCAACAATTGATTGGATTTAGGACATAATTCCCAATATCTATTTAATCAATTGATTAATTTTCTAATCACATTAGGATTCCTAATCTCATTAGGAGAATTAATTGATTTGGGAGCATGCATCCTACGACGCCATGTGGACTTTAAAGTCCGCATAGTGTGAACATGACTTGAGTCATATTCTGTTAGAAAACCCCGATCATGCCGCTGAAATTTAAAAAATTCAGATTCCGCGGAAGAGGCATGTGCGGGATCAACCGTTCATCGCATGAACGTTGTTTAAAAACCGTTCGTAGATAGATAAGGATTAAAAACTTT
The DNA here is from genome assembly GCF_009389715.1 of Phoenix dactylifera. NCBI lineage: Eukaryota > Viridiplantae > Streptophyta > Magnoliopsida > Arecales > Arecaceae > Phoenix > Phoenix dactylifera. The sequence goes on from NW_024068600.1 coordinate 71,639, forward strand.
TAAATAACATTAGAAGATCAGATCTTCACCTTTGTGCGGGTAGATGATCACCGCAAACTGATGATCGTGGTTTAGGATGAAGGTTCGCTTGAAGCCGTTCAAGTGCCCGGCCTCTACGGGTATCCACACGAAGCAGAAAACCGATCCAAGCTTTCTATCTTCCCGGGGTGCTAGCTCCCTTGCAGAGATAACTTTGATGGCTGATATCCTCCCTTTCAGTCAATCCTTGATTGTGCTTGGGAGGAGGAAGAAGAAGGATGAAGAGAAGAAGAGGAACGAAGCCCTGCAGCCTTCTTTTTCTTCCTTGCGTTGGAACCAAACGGTGGAGGAAGAAGGAGGCCACCAAGATCCTTTTCTTCCCTTTGTTGTTGGTGGCTGAAAATAGAGGAGAGGAGGGTGGCCACGTGATGGAGAGAAGGAGGGCTTCACATATGAATTAGGTCAGCCCCCAAGCCTCCTCTTAAATAGCATCTAGGGCTCCTATTTGGTTTAGTCCAAATCATGAATCAATTGGGTTCAATCTATGCTAGTCCTAATCCAATTAGAACTTGAATGAACCATGACTCAATTGAACTCTTCAATCCTAATCTAATTAGGAGCCATCTTGATTCATTGGATTAATAATTAATTGGGACTTAAGAAATCCTAATCCAATTAGGACTTGTTTAATTCTAGTCCTAATCCAATTAGGACTCTAATTTGAATTCGAAGTCCTAATCCGATTAGGACTCTAGAAATCCTACTCCAAGTAGGAATCCAAATTTAATTCAAAACTCCTAATCTAATTAGGATTATAGGAATCCTACTCCAAGTAGGAATCCTAGTCCTACTCCTAATAGGATTTCCAGTCCAAGTAGGAATCCCAGTCCAAGTAGGATTCCTGTCCTAATCCAATTAGGACTCTATGAATCCTACTCCAAGTAGGACTCCTAGTCCTACTCCAAATAGGATTTCCAGTCCAAGTAGGAATCCCAGTCCAAGTAGGATTTCTAGTCCTAATCCAATTAGGACTCTATGAATCCTACTCCAAGTAGGACTCTTGTTTTAAGTCCAATTAATCAATTTCCTTTGTTCCTTCTTCAACTTATTATCAATCAAATTGATTACTTGTGATTCCTAATCACGATTCAACCATCGGATCGGTCATTACTTCTAGTGTGTGTGACCCCATAGGTTCTACTCTGACTGGTAGTGAGATATATTATGATCTCTATCACAATATCATTGAAAACTCCTTTCAATAGATTGGAACCAAGGTCTGGATGAAGAAGTTCATCTCTGAGTTAGGAGTAGTTCTCGAGATTGCTGGACCAGTCCCAGTTTATTGTGATAACACTGGAGCTGTTGCTCAAGCGAAGGAACCAAGGTCTCATCACAAATCCAAGCACATTCTAAGACGCTTCCATCTTGTTCGAGAGATTGTCGAGAGACAAGACATAGTCATTGAACGAGTAGACACCAAGAACAACCTAGCAGACCCGTTCACTAAAGCTCTACCACAACAGCAGTTCGATCGCCACCTCGATTGTATGGGGATAAAATATAAGAGCGATTGGCTTTAGTGCAAGTGGGAGATTGAAAGAGTAGATGCCCTACAAGCCAATCGCAATATGTATTGCGAAGGATTTTTCTTTTGATTTGTCCAAATCATGTACATGACATTTAAATATGAATAAAGGCGTTATGTTTTATCATATGCTGTTGATTATATTTATGATAAACTCCTTAGATTAGGGCAATGGTTTTAAGACTATGATGAGATCATACTAGTGAGACTTAAAATCCTAAAATCCTAATCTTAAATATTCCCAGTCATTGGTACATTGAGTCGGGGATCAATGATTACCGGAAAGACTGGCATGTCTTATGTATGCTCGATGCAGAGGATGATTGATCTCACAATCATTTGTGTGGAGACACTAATACAAAGATATGGGTGCTCATTAGAAGAATGAGTTCACTGAATTGACCTACAAAGAGAAATCTTATGAAGTCTTACTTACATGTCAAAAGATGATTCTCTTAGTGGGAGTTGTGCAACTGATCCTTTGACCTGAGATCACCATGGTATCTTGTGCACATGAACCTATGTTTTGGTTTACACTCATTCATGACAATAAGTTATGTACGAGGTCTTCTGGATATGGTAGATTGTGTACGAAGATTATGAGTAGATCAATAAGGAATTAATCACTTCTAGTAAGAGAAGATAGCATCCTATTTATTCTAATCATATGATAATTCAGGAAGCCTTTGATCAAAGCAGAATGAAAATTAGAAAGAGTTTCTAATGTTTCATTATTTGAATTATCATTAAAAGATTGAGAAAAATATGAATATGAAATTGAGTTTGACATATATTCATACTCATATACATATTTGGGATGCAGTTTGATTAAAGGATTGAATTGCATAGTAACTTGCCACTGAAGGGTATTTTTGGTATTTCCACCAAATTCCATATTTTCCGGGTAGACATGACACGTTGCTAGACGTCAATCTTGTCTTATAGGTTTGATCGAATTAAAGAGTTTAATTCGATCACCAATTAGAAAGGATTCTAATTGTTAAGTTCGGGTTCGCGCAGTTTGGACTTAAATCGATTAGAAGAGTTCTAATCAAGTTGGGTCAACTCGCACTCACACCTATTGCTGGCTAAGTATGGAACCCAATGGGTCACACACAAGAAAACTTATCAAGGGTCTAATTGGATTAGATCATGTTTGCAAGATAAACATCCTAGCAGGTGTTGCAAACCTTAGCTCCTGATTCGAACTGGATTCGAATCTGATTCGAATTGAATTCGAATCTGATTCTTAATTGATCTAATTTGATTAGATCATATTCTAATATGGGTTAGCCAAGAGTTGGCTCCTAATTGGCTTGGTTTGAGTCTAATTGGATTAGATTTGATAAATCATTCATTTTTGACCGTTGGATCAACATTTGGATGAAGAGATGGATCAAATGGATGGCACCATGAATTGGAGCCATTGGATTTTCATCATAGGATGATGGGAGATCATGATGACGTGATGGATATCATTGGGAGGCGTGGAGATGAAAAATAGGTGAAGGAAAGAGAGAGAATACGTGAAGATTAAATGGATAAGGATGAACCATTTATTTGATCTTATCCATTCTCTCTCTTCTCTCTTCATCACGCCTAAGGGATATATGGCGCCTTCTTTCATGGCCTTTGGATCATCATCAACCCTTGATGAATGGATAAGGTTGGTTCCTATTTTTCTTGCGTGAGAAGAAGTGAAAAAAGGGAAGAGTACGGCGCATTTTCATGAAGAGGTGCTTAGGGAATCAAGCGCCACATCATAAGCGCTTGATCTTATCATAACCACTTTTGATACGCCTCTCCCTATTTTTGTGGCGCCTTCTCTCCTCTTATCACGCCCCATCTGAAGGATGTGTGGATGGGATGCATCCTTTGGTGATGCATCCCCACGCCATCTATAAATAGGAATGCTCCCGGTGTTTTCTAATCATCGAAAATCAATCCAACTCTCTCTCTCTCATATCCCTTCTTTCTTACATTAGTTTCTTTCTTTCTAACATTGCTTCTAGTGTGTCCTAAGCCAAGACAAGGTGGTCTTCCTTAGGACAAAAGAATTAGAAGTGATTTTAGAAGGCTAAAGAAAAATAGAAAGGAAGGAAAGCAAGCCATTAGAGTTCTTTAGAAGAATTCTGCATTAAGGATCAAAAGTCTTTGGAGCTAAAGTCTTGATCAAGTTTTCGTGTGGATCACCATTGGAGGGCGGACACTTGGACGCCTCGTGGAGATTGTACACTTTGGATTAGCGTTTGAGGTATTCTACTAATTCTGTATTTATTTTATATTATTTGATTGTAATCATTAAGGTGATCTAGGCTTAAAAGGGTTTCATGCATAGGGACTTTATTAAGAAAATTTTAAAATCCCTAGCTTCCGCTGCCCATTATGACATGCTAGAACCCTACAGGTCGACCCAAAGGCAAGACAGAAAAGAAGACAGAAAATGGTTTTCTGGAATTACTGAGAGGGTCGACCCAAGAAGAAGTTGAGTCGACCCAAGTGAACTTTGAGTCGACCCAAAGAATGGTTGGGTCGACCCATGGGAAGGAAGGCTGAAATTCAAGTTTCTGTGTTTTCTGAGAAGGTCGACCCAAGGAATGTTTGAGTCGACCCAAGTGAAAGTTAGGTCGACCCAAGGACAGGTTGAGCCGACCCAAACACGGGCTGAAGCATAACGGCTAGTTCTGCAGATGTACTTTTTGTCCTTCCCAAGGTCAGTAACGGCTAGTTTTTCAAATCTAACCATTGGGGCTTGTCCAAAGGATGTGGGAAGCTATTTAAAGGGGCACTATTCATCAGATAGAACAACTTTTGAAAGAGATATCAAAGAGTACACAAGAAAACAAAAGTGCCCTAATCTTCTTCATTCAAGTGCTTAATTCAAAAATCAAAGAAAGGGGTTGAGCAGATTCAAAGAGTCATCAAGAGCTCCATCCTCTCTTGAAGAGTGAAGCATCCTTGACAAAGAAGAGCAAAACCACTTCAAAGCGATAAATACTTTCTAACTCTTCTTTGTAGTTAATATTGTTTCATTTGCTCATTTAGGAGTTTGAATCTTTCTTTTTGTTTGTCAAACTATTTGTAAAGGTTGGTTGGTGAGCCCGGAAAACCAACGAAGTAGGTTGATTGGTAAACCCGGAAAACCAATTGTAAAGGTTCGTTGGTGAGCCCGTAAAACCAACAAAGGTTTTTGGTGAATCCGAAAAACCAAATTGTAAAGGTTCGTTGGTGAGCCCGTAAAACCAACAAAGGTTTTTGGATTGTGAGCCCGGAAAACAATCCAACTGTAATCCGCGAGATTATAGTGAATTCCCAAGGGGTCGCTTGGGGAGTGGACGTAGGTGCTAAGGAGAGCACCGAACCACTATACTTTGTGTTGTTTGTGTTGTGAATTGCCTTAGCTTACTAACCGTCTATTTGACTTGAGTAAGATAGTTTAAATTTAAAAGAAACCAATTCACCCCCCCTCTTGGCTTGTCACCTTAGGCAACAACTATCACTTCAGTGTCCCTACACCGTGGACTCGAGTCTCGTCCATCCATAAGGAAAGCGATGTGTGCACTGATCAGATCAATCACCATCCTCGTAATGATCCATTGATCAGGAGCATTTAGAAATTAATCACCAATGATACATGGCTCAAATTCTCAACTCTTGAGAATATGTATCATCATCTTATTAATTCCTTGGACGATTCATAGACACATAAACAATATGAATGAAAAGAATGCCCATTTATTAATCAATAATAATAAAGTCAAGTACAAAATTATGTCCCAGAATTAATAATGTGTTAGCCAGATTGGCTTCTAGGGCATACTTCTAACAATCTCCCACTTGCACTAAAGCCAATCAGCCATAAACCTAAGCCCCATCTTCTCAAGATGCACTTCAGTTTTCTGCCGACTTAGCTGCTTAGTGAATGGGTCCGCCATATTTTCTGTGGAGTCTACTCTCTGATCCTCTACTTATTTCGTTTCGAGGTAGTCGCTTATTAGGTTAAATTGCCGCTCTATGTGCTTCATTTTCTGGTGAGACCTTTGGCTCCTTAGCTAGTGCTATGGTGCCTTTGTTATCGCAGTAGAGTGTTATGACATCTGATGACATTACACCTAACTCTGCAATGAACTTCTTAAACCAAAAGATTTCCACTGCACCCTTAGAGACGGCTTAACATTCAGCTTCTAAGGTAGAATCTATAATGATCGGTTGTTTGGAACTCTTTCAATTTATTGAACTACCATTGCACATATTCTGATGTAGACTTTCTATCATCAATATGTGTGCATCCTTCTACCTTTAACTCTGATCTTCTCCCAATGACCAAGAACATGTCCTTAGTTCTTCTCAAGTACTTAAGACTGTTCTTCACAGCTATCTTGCACTTCTTGCCTGGATTTGACTGATATATGCTCGTGACACTCACAGCATGTACTATATCAAATCACGTATATTGCATGGTATATGTGAGGCTCCCTATAGCCGAAGCATAAGGGATCTTGCTCATCCGTTGAATCTCTTCATATGTGTTGGGGCACATCTTCTTGGAGTGATTTATCCCATGCCTAAGGGGTAATAATCCCCTTTTAGAGGTCTTTCATGCCGAACCTCTTCAGCACTCCCTCTATGTACATATGCTGTGATAGGACAAGCATCCTCTTAGATCTATCTTTATAGACCTTAATTTAAAATATAGGATGCTTTCCCAAGGTCTATCATGGAGAATTCCTTACACAACCAAAACTTGACCTAAGTTAGCATGGAAATATCATTGCCAATTTGAAGGATATCATCCACGTACGATACGAAGAATGCAATAGTCCTCCCACTAACTTTCTTATAGACACATGGTTCCTCTTCGTTCTTGATGAAATCAAACGATTTGATTATATCGTTGAAACGAGTGTTCCAACTCCGAGATACTTGTTTTTGTCCATAGATGAACCTTTGCAGCTTACAGACCTTGTGATCACCATCATCGTATCATGATATGCTGCAACAGCAAGCAATATTCGAATGGACTTTTGCAATGCTACAGGTGAAAAGTATCCTTATAATCAGTGCCTTCGCACTGACTATAACCTTTCGCCACTAGCCTTGCTTTATAGCTCTACCTAGCCATCCAAACTTAATGTTCTCTTGTAGATCCATTTACACCCAATAGGTACTATACCTTCTGGTGGATCCACTAAGATCCAGATTTGGCTGGAATGCATGGAGTCCATCACTAACTTCATCGCTTCCAGCCATCTCTCGGAATTGATGTCTAACATCGCCTCGTTGTAGGTTTTAAGATCCTTACCTTGATCCCTATCTCTCATGAGAAACACTTCCTCTACATCCTCTGTAAGCATACCTAAGTACCTTTCAGACGGACGGGAGATCGTACTATATTTTTGAGGTGGAGGAGGTACTACGTGTACTGGCTTAAATAGGTTCTATAGGCACAATGGCTCGTTGCTGTTTAGAGACTTTCTCTTCAAGCTCAAATTTTCCTCCCACTGTCTCTGTCAAGGATAAACTATTTCCATGAAGATAGCATCTAGGTTCACAAACACTTTGTGATCCTTTGGGACGAAAAGTCGTATCCTAATGACTCTTTAGGATATCCAATAAAACGAGCATTAATTGTCCTATCCTCTAACTTGTCCGCCTGTTGTCGCTTGACGTGGGCCGGACATCCCCAAATCTTGAGATGACCAAGACTCGGCTTCTTACCATGTCATATCTCATATGGTGTGGTAGGAACGGACTTTAGAGGGAATTCTATTCAATAAGTAAATAGCTGAAAATAGGGCATCTATCTAAAGAAACAAGGGTAAATCAGTGAAGCTCATCATGGATTGGACCATATCCAATAGAGTCCGATTCCTCCTCTCCGACACTCCGTTGAACTGAGGTGTACCAGGAGGAGTCCATTATAAAACTATACCATTCTCCTTGAGATAATCACGGAACTCTCCACTAAGGTATTTACCTCTTCAATCTGATCGAAGAACCTTAGTGAGTTTTTCTGTATATTTTTCTACTTCATATTTAAACTCTTTGAACCTTTCAAAAGTTTCAGATTTGTGTATCATACACATATCCATATCGTGAGTAATCATCGGTAAATGAAGTAAAAAATTATAACCCCTAGCCTGCACATCGAATGGGCAACACACATCAGTGTGTACTAGGATAAGTATTTCAGTGGACCTCCCTGTGTCCTACAAAGGATAACTTGGCCATCTTTCCTTGAAGGCAGAATTCACAAATCAAATATGACTCGAAAGTCAATGAGCCCAAAAGCTCATGTTTCTCCAATTTGTTTATTCTGTCTTCTCCTATATGGCCAAGCCTGAGGTGCCACAAATACTTTAGTTTATCTCATTTTTGGATTTATTAGATCCTATGGTATTCACTGTTTGCTCAGATATATTCACAGATACATCCATATGTATGTGATAGAGACTGTCAATCATAAAACCACATTGAACCTAATTTATTTCTCAAATAAATGGAATAGCAGTCTTAAAAAGATCTTTCTGTGCTAAGATACAGAAATCAAATTTCTGCTAGCAACAGGTAACAGTTCCTAAGTACCCTGAGCATATCGACATACCTTCTGAAGGTCTGTCACCCTTTATGTTCTTTATGCTTTCCATGTATGTAGGACAGTTCCTCTTCCAATGGCCGTCCATGATGCAATAAAAACACTTTTCCTTGCAATTGGCCTTTTTCTTGGAACTTCCTTACTTGGTGTTTTCTTAGTCTTCTGCTTCTTCGCAGGCTTTTCTTCTTCCAAATAGACTCTCTCTTGAAAGTAGAAACCAACTTGACAGCGAAAACGATGCCCCTTGAACTTCTTCAAGGTCCCTAAGGTAGTTACCAATTTATTTAATAATTCTATTTTAGTGCATACAACCTTGTTCATATGGTAGTTTACTATAAACTATTCATATGAAGCTGGAAGGGATTGCGGGATCAAATCCGTTTGCAATTCCTTGTGCATGGTCATGCCAAGCTTCTCTAAGTTCTTTATCATGGTCAAACCATGATCATGGACAGACTGCCCATCGTGCATCTTGGCTTTGAAGAGCCTCTTGGACACTTCAAACCGAGCTGCATGACTCTGATCACCATACAACTCTTGCAGGTGATTTAATATGTCCCTGGCAGTCTTCATGTTCTCATGCTGGCATTGTAATTCATTGGACATGGATGCCATTGTGCAGCACCTAACCTCATTGTCATTGTTCGTCCACTTTAGCATGCGTCTTACGCTGATCAGTGATCGGACAGATCTTCACCTTTGTGCAGGTAGATGATCACCGCAAACTGATGATCGTGGTTTAGGATGAAGGTTCGCTTGAAGCCGTTCAAGTGCCCGGCCTCTACGGGTATCCACACGAAGCAGAAAACCGATCCAAGCTTTCTATCTTCCCGGGGTGCTAGCTCCCTTGCAGAGATAACTTTGATGGCTGATATCCTCCCTTTCAATCAATCCTTGATTGTGCTTGGGAGGAGGAAGAAGAAGGATGAAGAGAAGAAGAGGAACGAAGCCCTGCAGCCTTCTTTTTCTTCCTTGCGTTGGAACCAAACGGTGGAGGAAGAAGGAGGCCACCAAGATCCTTTTCTTCCCTTTGTTGTTGGTGGCTGAAAAGAGAGGAGAGGAGGGTGGCCACGTGATGGAGAGAAGGAGGGCTTCACATATGAATTAGGTCAGCCCCCAAGCCTCCTCTTAAATAGCATCTAGGGCTCCTATTTGGTTTAGTCCAAATCATGAATCAATTGGGTTCAATCTATGCTAGTCCTAATCCAATTAGAACTTGAATGAATCATGACTCAATTGAACTCTTCAATCCTAATCTAATTAGGAGCCATCTTGATTTATTGGATTAATAATTAATTGGGACTTAAGAAATCCTAATCCAATTAGGACTTGTTTAATTCTAGTCCTAATCCAATTAGGACTCTAATTTGAATTCGAAGTCCTAATCCGATTAGGACTCTAGAAATCCTACTCCAAGTAGGAATCCAAATTTAATTCAAAACTCCTAATCTAATTAGGATTATAGGAATCCTACTCCAAGTAGGAATCCTAGTCCTACTCCTAATAGGATTCTCAGTCCAAGTAGGAATCCCAGTCCAAGTAGGATTCCTGTCCTAATCCAATTAGGACTCTATGAATCCTACTCCAAGTAGGACTCCTAGTCCTACTCCAAATAGGATTCCCAGTCCAAGTAGGAATCCCAGTCCAAGTAGGATTTCTAGTCCTAATCCAATTAGGACTCTATGAATCCTACTCCAAGTAGGACTCTTGTTTTAAGTCCAATTAATCAATTCCCTTTGTTCTTTCTTCAACTTATTATCAATCAAATTGATTACTTGTGATTCCTAATCACGATTCAACCATCGGATCAGTCATTACTTCTAGTGTGTGTGACTCCATAGGTTCTACTTTGACTGGTAGTGAGATATATTATGATCTCTATCACAATATCATTGAAAACTCCTTTCAATGGATTGAAACGATTCCAACTCTACTCTTTAGGGTTTATCGATCATCGAGATAATCCCTGTGAGTCCCACCATCCACCAGTGATACCTAGCAGCATGTAGTGGCTGCCCAGTAGAATAGAATGATGAACCTCTAGGTGCAGTTATCGTGTGATACAGTCCTACTATCGTGGATCCCTACAGGACGGAGGTCATGGATAACTCGTCAAACCCCTTCATCTGTCATATGTCAAGATTTATTCGACTCGAGTTCGATAGTGGAAAACTCTTTCTCCACTTTATATTACTGCCCTGGCCAAGGTCTTAGAACTCAGTCTAACAAATCACATAGGATCACTCTTCTTCTATCAAGGTCGATAGATTCCATGTAAGTGCATACCCTACTCCTACAGTGGACTTACTGCAGCCAATCTACACTACAAGGACCCATATGACTAGAGACCATGTATACGTGTAGTCAAACTACAATAACCTTACTGTGAGTAGCTGAAGCACCGCAGGTCAAAGGACCAGTCATACTACTGCAACATCAAGCAAGTCACTGACAAGTGGATAGACATCCAAGTGACTTCTTGTGTTGGTCACGCTCAGTACCCTTGTTCTCTAACAAGCACCTGCACTATCACTTCAGTGTCCCTACACTGTGGACTCGAGTCTCGTCCATCTATAAGGAAAGCGATGTGTGCACTGATCAGATCGATCACCGTCCTCGTGATGATCCATATTGATCAGGAGCATTTAGAAATTAATCACCAATGATACATGGCTCAAATTCTCAACTCTTGAGAATATGTATCATCATCTTATTAATTCCTTGGACGATTCATAGACACATAAACAATATGAATGAAAAGAATGCCCATTTATTAATCAATAATAATAAAGTCAAGTACAAAATTATGTCCCAGAATTAATAATGTGTTAGCCAGATTGGCTTCTAGGGCATACTTCTAACATATTCATCCTACGACGACATGTGGTCTTTAAAATCCGCACAAACCTTGGTTTAATCAAATTGACCCAATCATGAACCCAAATCAATTTGGGTCGAACCCAATTTGATTTAGCTCATTCAATCAGCCCAATTGCAATCCAATTGCAATCAATTCTACTTAAGTCTTCTTCCATTAACTCACTAACACTTAGTGGGTTAATTCAATCACCAATCATATTGATGATTGATTTCTATTATGATTCTAATTCACAATTATGATAGTCTAACTAATTAAATCCTCTATGTGTGTGACCCCGTAGGTTCTATTCTGACTGGTAGTGAGACATATTGAGATCTCCATCTCAATATCACTGAAACTCCTTTCAGTGGACTGAAACGATTTCAGTTCTACTCTTAGGGTTCACTGATCACCAAGTGAATACCTTTGAGTCTCACAATCCACTAGTGACACCTAGCAGTATGTGGTGGCAACCCAGCAGAATGGAATATCTAAATCTCTTGGTGCAGTTAGTGAAAGTGAACCCTAGGTTCTTCGGTGTTTAGCATGCTGAATTTTTTTTTTTTTGAAAACCATTGCTGAACCTGATCGGGTTGCCTACGTACCCCTTCATAAGGGGGATCAAGCCATAAGTAGTTCTTTTTAAGTTTCAAAAATACAGCGGAAAAATCGAATCAAACAATTTAATTCATGCATGCTTACAAAATCAAATCTAGAAATCAGCACCTTAAGAACACATAGGATTATGCCGGAATCGTTTAAATAATTATGCTAAAACTTTCATGCATGATTAACTATCAGATCTGAAAGTAAATATTCTATTTCGATTAATCTCCGAATATCCATCGAATGGATTCTAGAGATATCTCCATGAGGAACCTCAAAGGAGGGTAAAACCTCGGAGAATCGGACCTAGATCCTGACACCAAATAAAAGATTAATGTAGGAGTAATACCTTTTATGATGGATGAAACATGTGGATCTGATCCTCGACTTCGCAGCCACGCACATGAATGGCCTCTACGAGAAGTCCATGCGAAGTTCCTGAAGAGATCTAATCCTGCAGAAGTGCTAGCTTGCGCAGAATTTCTTGAGGCTGAAATTTGATCTTTCCAACGCTATCAACTTTTGATCCGCCTTCTTGGAAGAACTTGGAGGAAAGGTTTAGAGAGATTGAAGAGGACTTAGATATGATCTAAAGACTCTTATCAGGGACCCCTAACACTAATGGCGCGATGGACTTAGAGGAGGAAGAAGTCAGCTAGATTGAATGCAGAATTTTTCCATGCATGAACTAGGGTTTCTCTCTTTTCTTTTTCCTTTTTTCTTCTTCTTTTCTCTCTTTTTTTCCTTGAATTCGACCACCAGCTGATGGAGTGAAATGTACTCCTACACTTCACCTGTGTGGCATACCAGTGTCTCCACACTCCTTGGTTAAGAGGACAACCAACGTATATGTCACACAACGACCTAATCTCGATAATGTTGTCGTCCTTGTAACAACATATCATTTGGTCGCGAACTAGTTTAAGGACTCGAAGATAAATCCTCCTTTATCATTTATAACTCCTAAGGACTTCATCATATAAGAGTTCATTTAAAGATGTAAAATGATGAATAATGCCAAAAAATATTTTATTGATTTGTCAATTCATTCAATCATCAACATGCTGACGATTGACATTTAGGATACAATTCCCAACAGTTAGCGTATGATACAGTCCCTCTATCATGGATCCCGACGTGACGGAGGTTATGGATATCTCGTCAAATCCCATCGTCTGTCATATATCAAATTTATACGACTTCTAGTTCGAGATATGAAAAACTCTTTTTCCAAAATACCTGACCAGAAATTTATCAAACTCAGTCTCATAAATCACATAGGATCACTTCTAATCTATCAAGGTCGATAGATCCCATCTAGATGCAACCCTATTCCAAAATGAACCTACTGCAACCAATCCGCACTACAAGGACCCGAATGACTAGAGCCCAAGTTCACATGCTCGTCAAACTACAGCAACCTCATAGTGAATAGCTGAGGCATCGCAGGTCAAAGGACCAGTCATACAACTGCAGCATAAGTAGTCACTGACGAGTGGATAGACATCCATGTGACTACTATCTTTGGTCATGCTTAGTACCTTATTCTCTAACAAGTACTTGCATAATCACTCCAGTGTCTTTACACCATGGACTCGAGACTCGTCCATCTGACTAAGTGATTTGTGCACTAATCTCACCGGATCGATCACTGTCCCTCGTGATGGATCCATCGATCAGGAGCATTTAGAAATTAATTCCTAATGACACATGCCTCAAATTCTCAACTCCTTGAAATTATGTGTCATCATCTATTACTTTCTTGGACGATTCATGGACACATACAAACATGAATGAAAAAATAAATTGCCCAATCTTATTTATTAATAAGTGTCAAATTATAAATTTATGCCCCAGATTACAAATATACGTCAGCCACGTTGGCTTCTAGGGCATACTTCTAATAATCTCCCACTTGCACTAAAGCCAATCAGACATATATTTAAGTCCCATTTTTTCAAGATGAACTTCTAATTTCTTCTAACTCAGCTGCTTAATGAATGGGTCCGCCACGTTCTCAGTGGAGTCTACTCTCTGCACCTCTACATATTTTTTTTCGAGGTAGTTGCGAATTAGATGAAATCGCCGCTCTATGTGCTTGGACTTCTAGTGAGACCTCGGCTCCTTAGCCAGTGCTATGACGCCGTTGTTATCGCAGAAAAGAGTTTGGCATCTGATGACATGACTCCTAGCTCTTCGACAAACTTCTTGTACCAGAACGCTTCCTTCGCAGCATCCGATGCAGCAATGTACTCTGCTTCCATGGTAGAATCTGCAATAATCGGTTGCTTGGAACTCTTCCAATTTACCGATCCTCCATTGCATAAGAATACATATCCTGATGTAGACTTTCTTGTTAGATGTATGCCCTAGAAGCCAATTTTGGCTGACACATTATTAATTCTAGGACATAATTTGTACTTGACTTTATTATTATTGAATAAATGAAAGGCATCTTTTTCATTCATATTATTATTGTGTCTATGAATCGTCTAAGGAATTAATAAGATGATGATGCATATTCTCAAGAGTTGAGAATTTGAGCCATGTATCATTAGTGATTAATTTCTGAATGCTCCTGATCGATGGATCATCACGAGGACGGTGATCGATCCGATGAGATCAGTGCATAGATTACTTTCCTTATGGATGGACGAGACTCGAGTCCACAGTGTGGCGACACTGAAGTAATAGTGCAGGTGCTTGTTAAGAACAAGGGTACTGAGCGTGACCAACACAAGAAGTCACTTGGATGTCTATCCACTCGTCAGTGACTTGCTTGATGTTGCAGTAGTGTGACTGGTCCTTTAAACCTGCGATGCTTCGGCTACTCATAGTGAGGTTATTGTAGTTTGACTGCACAAATACATGGTCTCTAGCCATATGGGTCCATGCAGTGTAGATTGGCTGCAGTAAGTTCACTGTAGGAGTAGGGTATGCATCTACAAGAAATCTATCGACCTTGATAGATAAGGAGAGATCCTATGTGATTTATAAGACTGAGTTAGTAAGACCTCGGCCGGGGCAGTATGCATAGTGGAGAAAGAGTTTTCCACTCTCGAACTTAAGTTGAATAAATCTTGACATATGACAGACGAAGGGGTTTGACCAGTTATCCATGACCTCCGTCTTGTAGGGATCCACAATAGAAGGACTGTATCACATGATAACTGCACCTAGAGGTTCATCATTCTATTCTACTGGGTAGCCACTACATGCTGCTAGGTGTCACTGGTGGATGGTGGGACTCACAGGGATTATCTCGATGATCGATAAACCCTAATGAGTAGAGTTGGAATCGTTTCAATCCATTGAAAGGAGTTTTCAATGATATTGTGATAGAGATCACAATATATCTTACTACCAGTCAGAGTAGAACCTATGGGGTCATACACACTAGAGGCATTGACCGATCTGATGGTTGAATCGTGATTAGGAATCACAAGTAATTAATTCGATTGATAATAAGTTGAAGAAGGAACAAAGGGAATTGATTAATTGGACTTAAAACAAGAGTCCTACTTGGAGTAGGATTCGTAGAATCCTAATTGGATTAGGACTAGGAATCCTACTTGGACTGGGATTCCTACTTGGACTGGGAATCCTATTTGGAGTAGGACTAGGATTCCTACTTGGAGTAGGATTCCTATAATCCTAATTAGATTAGAAGTTTTGAATTAAATTTGAATTCCTACTTGGAGTAGGATTCCTAGAGTCCTAATCGGATTAGGACTTCAAATTCAAATTAGAGTCCTAATTGGATTAGGACTAGAATTAAACAAGTCCTAATTGGATTAGGATTTCTTAAGTCCCAATTAATTATTAATCCAATGAATCAAGATGACTCCTAATTAGATTAGGATTGAAGAGTTCAATTGAGTCATGGTTCATTTAAGTTCTAATTGGATTAGGACTAGCATAGATTGAACTCAATTGATTCATGATTTGGACTAAACCAAATAGGAGCCCTAGATACCTTTAAAAGGATTTGAAAGGAGGTGCCCTAATGATGTGTGGAAGCCCTCCTCCTCTCCAACTTGTGGCCACCCTTCTCCCCTCTTGTTTTCACCCGCCAACAGCAAGAGAAAAGAAGAGGAGGCGTCTCCCTCCTCTTGGGCTTCTTCCTTGGCTTCAACGCATGAGAAGAGAAGAAGGCTGCCAAGGGCTTTGATCCTCTTCATCTCTTCATCCTTCTTCTTCCTCCTCCAAGCACAATCAAGGGTTGATTAAAAGGGAGGACATCAGCCATCAAAAGTTATCTCTGCAAGGGAGCTAGCACCCCGGGGAGATAGAGAGCTTGGATCGGTTCCTGCTTCGTGTGGATACCCGTAGAGGCCGGGCACTTGAACGGCTTCAAGCGAACCTTCATCCAAAACCACGATCATCAGTTTGCAGTGATCATCTACCCGCACAAGGTGAAGATCTGATCTTCCTAAAGGTTCTAAAAGTTTTAATTCTTATCTATCTACGAACGGTTTCTTGAACAACGTTCATGCGATGAACGGTTGATCCCGCGCATGCCCCTTCCGCTGCCATCTAATTTTTTTTTGAAATATCAGCGGCATGGGCGGGTTCCCAATAGTGGTATCAGAGCCTAGGCATCGTAGATTAAGGTAAGAATTAATTATCTAAAGGCTTATTAGATCTGAAAATTGAATGATCATGCATGCTGAAAATTTCTGCATGCAGATTTTTTCTAGGGTGCTGATTTTTTACATGCTGATTTTTATGTGATAAAAAGATGATTCTAATTACATTGTTAATGAGATTATAAAGTTTAGAATCATGATTAGCATGATCAGCAACCTATGTCATGAGATAATCAGTTAGTTTTCAGATCTGAAAATTATAATTGCTGCATGTGGTGATGATCATAGGATTCAAACCCTTTTGGTATCAAATGTAATGACCTGCGATGTGATCTGTGATGTCATGTAATTTTTCAGATGCTTGCATGCATCTTGTTTAATGTTTTGAGAGGCCTACGTGCCTCCTAAAAGGGAGATGTAATTTATTTTTATTTTTATTTTATATCTGCTTGTATTTCTGTGATGTGATGCACGTCAACGATCAAGTTGAAGACAAGGCATGAGATGAACAGGGGGTCTATGCGGTTGATGGCGATTGGATCAAGAGTTGGTCAAGGATCGAATCAAGGAGGCTTGGAACCAATTCAAGAGTTGAAGACCAGTTGATCGATTGACGTGCATGTGCTTGTAATACCACCTAACTAGAATCCATGATCATCACCTATTTAAAGTTTAGCTTTAATTATTGCTGCGATTATAACTGCCTGCAATGTGCCGTTTTGCATGTGATGTGAATGAGAGTCGGGTAGATAGGTTTACATGTGATGTAGCAAACCCAATTGAGACCTAAATTAAAACCTCCTCAATCAAGTCGAGAGTGAATCAACATGAGCAAGTCATATTAGATTAATTGATCTAATTGGTGTCTAGGAAAGCATGAAAGGTGGTTACTTAATTAGGACCTTACTCTCTGAGTAAGGAGAGCCTCCCACCTGCTTACCTGGCCAATTGTTCGATTACCTCTTATGAAGAGCTCAAGTTGCAAACACTAAGACCTGATTAACCAATATTAAGTCAATAGGTCTTCCACTGTAGTAGAGCTGCTAAGGTCTTTCTGATGTTGATTTGTCTCGGCTGGACACAGTGGGGCAAGTTGCATCGGGGGGCTGGACCTCTCTATAGACATGAGATGTTGTAGGGTAAAGGTGGGGTTGGGAACCAATAACTGTTAGGTGAGGACCCAATGATGACTTTATTCCTATGGTTATACGGTGGGTCTGACTTAACTAAGAAATGGGACCAATAACTGTTAGGTGAGGTTTTCATGGCTTAGAGACCAAGTTACACTGCAACATGCTTGAGAAGCATTGTACAAGAGTTGTACATTCATCAATCTATGTGTCGCCAATAACTGTTAGGTGAGGTGGCATGTAAATCGGTGGAACCGCAGTACCCACTAGAAACCCTAGTCGCATAGGGATTTCCGTTTACTTACCAGGGGAGTGTAAGGGATTCGAAAAAATAGTGGGAGGTACATTTGATCTAAAAGACCTTAGAACAGATTGATGATCAAGTACAAAAGTCTAACTAGAATCTTTACTCTCTAAGGATTATAAAGTCAGCTTCTAGATTCTTAACTCATATCCTATAGAACAAACCGTTTGACCAAACCCCAATTATAAAGATTGGCTCAGCAAATTTCAAAAATAGTTTTGAATTATGAGAAATTCGGATATACGCTAGACCATGGAATCCCCATGTTACCAATCCGTCCGATCACTGATCAGCGTAAGACGCTTGTTAAGTGGACGAACAATGACAATAAAGTTAGGTGCTGCACAATGGCATCCATGTCCAATGCATTACAATGCCAGCATGAGAACATGAAGACTGCCAGGGACATATTAAATCACCTGTAAGAGTTGTATGGTGATCAGTGTCACGCAGCTCGGTTTGAAGTGTCCAAAAGGCTCTTCAAAGCCAAGATGCACGATGAGCAGTCTGTCCATGATCATGGTTTGACCATGATAAAGGACTTAGAGAAGCTTGAGAAACTCGGCATGATTATGCACAAGGAATTGCAAATGAATTTGATCCCACAATCCCTTATAGCTTCATATGAACAGTTTATCGTAAATTATCATATGAACAAGATTGTAAGCACCAAAACAGAATTGTTAAATAAATTGGTAACTATCTTAGGGACCTTGAAGAGTTCAAGGGGCATCGTTCTCGCTGTCGAGTTGGTTCTAATTCCAAGAGAGAGTCTATTTGGAAGAAGAAGAAGCCTGCGAAGAAGCAGAAGACTAAGAAAACACCAAGTAAGGAAGTTCCAAGAAAAAGGCCAATTGCAAGGAAAAGTATTTCCATTGCATAATGGGCGGCCATTGGAAGAGGAACTGTCCTACATACATGGAAAGCATAAAAACATGAAGGGTGACAGACCTTCAGAAGGTATGTCAGATATGCTCAGGATACTTAGGGACTGTTACCTGTTGCTAGCAGAAATTTGATTTCTATATCTTGTTTAGCACAGAAAGATTTTTATAAGACTACTGTTCCATTTATTTGAAAATTAAATTGATTTAAAATTGTTTTATGATTGACAGTCTCTATCACATACATATGGGATGCATCTGTGAATATATCTGAGCAAACAGTGAATACCATAGGATCTAAATAGATCCAAAAATGAGATAAATCTAAAGTATTTATGGCACCTCAGGCTTGGCCATATAGGAGAAGACAAAAATAAACAAATTGGAGAAACATGAGCTTTTGGGCTCATTGACTTTCGAGTCATATTTGATTTGTGAATTCTGCCTTCAAGGAAAGATGGCCAAATTATCCTTTGTAGGACATAGGGAGGTCCACTGAAATACTTACCCTAGTACACACTGATGTGTGTGGCCCATTCGATGTGCAGGCTAGGGGTTATAATTTTTTTACTTCATTTTACCGATGATTACTCACGGTATGGATATGTGTATGAGACACAAAAATGAAACTTTTGAAAGGTTCAAAAAGCTTAGATATGAAGTAGAAAAATAAGCACAAAAACTCATTAAGGTTCTTCGATCAGATCGAGGAAGTGAATACCTTAATGGAGAGTTCCGTGATTATCTCAAGGAGAATGGTATAGTTTCATAATGGACTCCTCCTGGTACACCTCAGCTCAATGGAGTGTTAGAGAGGAGGAATCAGACTCTATTGATATGGTCGAGTCCATGATGAGCTTCACTGATTTACCCTTGTTTCTTTAGATAGATGCCCTATTTTCAGCTATTTAACTTGTTGAATAGAGTTTCCTCTAAAGTCCATTCCTACCGCACCATATGAGATATGACATGGTAAGAAACCAAGTCTTGGTCATCTCAAGATTTGGGGATGTCCGGCCCACGTCAAGAGACCTACAGGCAGACAAGCTAGAGGCTTAGGACCATAAGTGCTCGTTTTATAGGATATCCTAAAGAGTCATTAGGATACAATTTTTATGTCTCAAAGGATCACAATGTGTTTGTGAACCGTCACGCCATCTTCTTGGAAAACCAGTTTATCCTTGATAGAGGCAGTGGGAGGGAAAATTGAGCTTGAAGAGAAAGTCTCTGAAAAGCAACGAGTCATGGATCCTATCGAACCCATTCATACAAAGCCAGTACACGATGTCCCTCGACCACCTCGTAGATCTAGTAGGGTCTCCCATCCTCCGATAGATACTTAGGTATACTAGAAGAGGATACCGAGGAAATGTTCCTAGTGGGAGATAGGGATCACATACAGGATCCCAAAACCTACAACAAGGCGATATCTGATGTCAATTCCGAGAAATGGTTGGAAGCTATGAAGTCAGAGTTAGACTCCCATGCATTCCAACCAAGTCTGGACCTTAGTAGATCCACCAGAAGGTATTGTACCTATTGGATGCAATGGATCTACAAAAGGAAGATAGGTTTCGGATGGAGAGGTAGAGAACCTATAAGGCAAGGCTTGTGGTGAAAGGGTATAGTCAGTGCGAAGGCATTGACTATCAGGGAGACCTTTTCACCTGTAGCCATGCTAAAAATTCATCCGAACATTGCTTGCCATTGCAGCATTTCATGATTATGAAATCTGACAGATGGATGTGAAAGCTGCTTTCCCTGAATGGATATCTTGATGAAGATATCTATATGGAACAGGCCTTTGGGTTTCACTTCCAGTGATGGGAGATCACAAGGTCTGCAAGCTGCAAAGGTCCATCTATGGACTAAAGCAAGCATCTCGGAGTTGGAACACTCGTTTCGATGACGCAATCAAAACGTTTGATTTCATCATAAACGAAGAGGAACCGTGTGTTTACAAAAGGGTTAGTGGGAGCGCTGTCGTATTTCTCGTACTGTACGTGGACGACATCCTCCTGATAGGGAATGATATTTTCATGCTAACCTCGGTCAAGGTCTGGTTGTCAAAAAGGTTCTCCATGAAAGACCTTGGGGAAGCATCCTATATTTTGGGAAATAAAGGTCTATAGAGATAGAATCTAAAAGGATGCATTGGCCTATCACAGAAGATGTACATAGAGGAAGTGCTGAAAAGATTCAGTATGAAAAACTCTAAAAGGGGATCTCTTACCCCTAAGGCATGGAATTAATCTCTCCAAGAAGATGTGCCCCAACACATCTGAAGAGATTCAACGCATGAGCAAGATCCCCTATGCATCAGCAATAGGGAGCCTCATGTATGCCATGCTATGTACATGACTTGATATAGTACATGCTATGAATGTCACGAGCATATCAGATCCAGGCAAAAAGCACTGGATAGCTGTGAAGAACAGTCTTAAGTACTTGAGAAGAACTAAGGACATGTTCTTGGTCTTTGGAAGAAGATCAGAGTTGAAGGTAGAAGGATGCACACATATTGATGATAGAAAGTCTACATCAGAATATGTGCAATGGTGGTTCAGTAAATTGGAAGAGTTCCAAACAACCGACCATTATAGATTCTACCTTAGAAGCTGAATGTTAAGCCGTATCTAAGGGTGCAGTGGAAACCTTCTGGTTAAAAGTTCATTGCAGAGTTAGGTGTAATGTCATTAGATGCCATAATACTTTACTGCGATAACATTGGCACCATAGCACAAGCTATGGAGCCAAGGTCTCATCAGAAGTCCAAGCACATAGAGCGGCGCTTCCACCTCATATGCGACTATGGTTGAGAAGAAATATGTAGAGGTGCAGAGAGTAGACTCTGCGGATAACGTGGCAGACCCGTTCACTAAGCAGCTAAGTCAGCAAAAGACTGAAGCCCACCTTAAGAAGATGGGACTAAGATATATGACTGATTGGCTTTAGTGCAAGTGGGAGATTGTTTAGATGTATGCCCTAGAAGCCAATTTTCGCCTGACACATTATTAATTCTAGGACATAATTTATACTTGACTTTATTATTATTTGAATAAATGAAAGGCATCTTTTTCATTCATATTATTATTGTGTCTATGAATCGTCCAAGGAATTAATAAGATGATGATGCCATATTCTCAAGAGTTGAGAAATTTGAGCCACGTATCATTAGTGATTAATTTCTGAACGCTCCTGATCGGTGGATCATCACGATGACGGTTGATCGATCCGATGAGATCAGTGCATAGATTACTTTTCTTATGGATGGACGAGAACTCGAGTCCACAGTGTGGCGACACTGAAGTAATAGTGCAGGTGCTTGTTAAGAACAAGGGTACTGAGCGTGACCAACACAAGAAGTCACTTGGGATGTCTATCCACTCGTCAGTGACTTGCTTGATGTTGCAGTAGTGTGACTGGTCCTTTAACCTGCGATGCTCGGCTACTCACAGTGAGGTTATGTAGTTTGACTGCACAAATACATGGTCTCTAGCCATATGGGTCCATGCAGTGTAGATTGGCTGCAGTAAGTTCACTGTAGGAGTAGGGTATGCATCTACAAGGAATCTATCGACCATTGATAGATAAGGAGAGATCCTATGTGATTTATAAGACTGAGTTAGTAAGACTCGGCCGGGGCAGTATGCATAGTGGAGAAAGAGTTTTCCACTCTCGAAAACTTAAGTCGAATAAATCTTGACATATGACAGACGAAGGGTTTGACGAGTTATCCATGACCTCCGTCTTGTAGGATCCACGATAGAAGGACTATATCACATGATAACTGCACCTAGAGGTTCATCATTCTATTCTACTGGGTAGCCACTACATGCTGCTAGGTGTCACTGGTGGGATGGTGGGACTCACAAGGGATATCTCGATGATCGATAAACCCTAATGAGTAGAGTTGGAATCGTTTCAATCCCTTGAAAGGAGTTTTCAATGATATTGTGATAGAGATCACAATATATCTTACTACCAGTCAGAGTAGAACCTATGGGGTCATACACACTAGAGGCATTGACCGATCTGATGGTTGAATCGTGATTAGGAATCACAAGTAATTAATTCGATTGATAATAAGTGAAAGAAGGAACAAAGGGAATTGATTAATTGGACTTAAAACAAGAGTCCTACTTGGAGTAGATTCGTAGAGTCCTAATTGGATTAGGACTAGGAATCCTACTTGGACTGGGATTCCTACTTGGACTGGGAAATCCTATTTTGGAGTAGGACTAGGATTCCTACTTGGATAGGATTCTATAATCCTAATTAGATTAGAAGTTTTTGAATTAAATTGAATTCCTACTTTGAGTAGGATTCCTAGAGTCCTAATGCGGCATTAGGACTTCAAATTCAAATTAGAGTCCTGACATTTGGATTAGGACTAGAATTAAACAAGTCCTACATTGGATTAGGATTTCTTAAGTCCCAATTAATTATTAATCCAATGAATCAAGATGACTCCTAATTAGATTAGGATTGAAGAGTCAATTGAGTCATGGTTCATTCAAGTTCTAATTGGATTAGGACTAGCATAGATTGAACTCAATGATTCATGATTTGGACTAAACCAAATAGGAGCCCTAGATACCTTTAAAAAGGCTTTGAAAGGAGGTGCCCTAATGATGTGTGGAAGCCCTCCCTCCTCTCCAACTTGTGGCCACCCTTCTCCCCTCTTGTTTTCACCGCCAACAGCAAGAGAAAAGAAGAGGAGGCGTCTCCCTCCTCTTGGCTTCCTTCCTTGCTTCAACGCATGAGAAGAAGAAGAAGGCTGCCAAGGGCTTTGAATCCTCTTCATCTCTCATCCCTTTCTTCCTCCTCCAAGCACAATCAAGGGTTGATTAAAAAGGGAGGACATCAAGCCATCAAAAGTTATCTCTGCAAGGGAGCTAGCACCCCGGGGAGATAGAAAGCTTGGATCGGTTTTCTGCTTCGTGTGGATACCCGTAGAGGCCGGGCACTTGAACGGCTTCAAGCGAACCTTCATCCTAAACCACGATCATCAGTTTGCGGTGATCATCTACCCGCACAAGGTGAAGATCTGATCTTCTAATGTTTTAAAAGTTTTTAATCCTTATCTATCTACGAACGGTTTTTGAAAACGTTCATGCGATGAACGGTTGATCCCGCGCATGCCCTTCCGCTGCATCTGAATTTTTTTTGAAATATCAGCGGCATGGGCGGGTTCCCAACATTTCTATCATCAGGGGCAGTCATGAAGTCTGAATCAGTATATCCTTCTACCTTTAACTCTGTGCCTCCCCCAAAGATCAAAAACATATCCTTAGTCCTTCTCAAGTACTTAAGGATATTTTTCACAGCTATCCAGTGCTCCTCGCCTGGATTTGACTGATATCTGCTCGTGACACTCACAGCATGTGTTATATCAGGTCGAGTACATAGCATGGCATACATGAGGCTCTCTATTGCCGATGCATAAGAGATACTACTCAGCGCTGAATCTCTTCAGATGTTTTGGGGCACATCTTTTTGGAGAGATTTATCCCATGCCTTTGGGTAACAATCCCCTCTTAGAGTTTTCCATCAGCACTTCCTCTTTGTACATTTTTTGTGATAGGCCAAGCATCCTCTTAGATCTATCTCTATACACCTTAATCCCCAAAATATAAGATGCTTCACCTAGATCTTTCATGGAGAACTTCTTAGACAGCCATAACTTGACCGATGTGAGCCTGAAAATATCATTCCCAATTAGGAGTATATCATCCACGTACAATACGAGGAATACTATAGCCCTCCCACTGACCTTTTTGTACACACATGGTTTCTCTTCATTCTTGATGAAATCAAACGATTTGATCACATCATCGAAACGAGTGTTCCAACTCCGACATGCTTGCTTTAGTCCATAAATGGATCTTTGCAACTTGCAGACCTTGTGATCACCATCACTGGAAGTGAAACCCTGAGGCTGTTCCATACAGATATCCTCCTCAAGTTATCCATTAAGAAAAGCAGTTTTCACATCCATCTGTCATATCTCATAATAATGATAAGTTGCAATGGCAAGCAACGTTTGAATGGACTTCAGCATGGCTACCGGTGAAAAGGTATCTTGATAGTCAATGCCTTTGCGCTGATTATAACCTTTTGCCACCAACCTTGCCTTACAGGTCTCTACCTTGCCATCCGAATCCATTTTTCTTTTGTAGATCCATTTACACCCAATAGGTACTATACCTTCAGGCGGATCTACTAAGGTCCATACTTGGTTGGAATGCATGGAATCTATTTCTGACTTCATCGCATCCATCCATTTTTCAGAGTCGATGTCTAACATCGCTTCGTTGTAGGTCTTGGGATCATTACTATGATCTCTTTCTCCCATGAGGAACTCTTTCTCTATTTCCTCTGTAAGCATACTTAAGTATCTTTCAGGAGGATGGGAGATCCTACTGGATCTACGAAGTGGACGAGGTTCTTCATGTATTGGCTCAATGTGAATAGGTTCACTAGGCTCAATTGCTCGTTGCTCTTTGATGAGAGCACAAAAGTGCGACCTACATGTCACTAAAATTAGTGTTATTGCTAACCGATAATGATAAATTCACTGGATTAATATTATATTTAGGTTTGACACAGATTATCATAAATTAGAGATAAAATACACATTAAGTACAAATTTGACTTCAAAAGGATCCCTTCCCAGATCCGACCCGTTGAACATCGGGTCGGGTCCGAGTCGGGTTCGGGTCCGAATCGGGTCCAATTTCTTTGTGATTTTGGGAAAGAATTTTGGGCAAGTCTAATTTGACCATATCATAACTATGAGGTGCTGGGTGACCCATGACTTGAAAGACTTGCAATTGACCTCCAGTCAGAACAGATGACCCATGATGAACTAAGTCCATCCGTCTACAAGCCAAATTTCATATCACACTATTTTTTTTTATCTATATGATTGATTGGACGGAACTTGGTGTCTCCCAGGGCAAAGAAAATCACACCATCTTCCCGGATCCACGTTATCACCCATTCCGGCTCCTCCCAACGCGTCTCCAGCCGTCTGCGACCCAATCCCAGCCTCAACCATGTCTTCTTCCTCCCGTCCATCAAGCACCTTTTCTTCAGCCTGTGATGCAGTACCATCTCCTTCCCGTGATCGCAGCATCCGGCGTCCGCCCTCTCCACGCCCGTTTCTCTTCCCAGTGGTCCCACAACATCCGCCTCTTCTCCCGTCCGTATCCAGCTCCACGGATCAAGCCTCCGCGATCCATCCCGGCAAATCCTTCCGAGTTCCAGCTCCATTCCGTCGATCCCGCGGCCCCAAGTCCATGATCAACGTCCCAGCCGCCCGTGAAGCACCTCATCTCACCGTCCATGACACCTCCAAGCTTTCCTCCACGGCAGATCCACGTCATCCTCCCAGATTTCCAGCGATCCGCGTGCATCAGCTCCCGATCCAGCCTCCTCCGCCCCTGCTTCCGCCGTGCTGCAGCCATGATCCCGCACACGACCGCAGAATGCGCCCTCCTCCTCTCCCGGATCCATCGGTCTTCGGCGATCTATAAGAGGAGGACGGGAGGAGAAGAGAGGGGCGCTCGGTGGGAGGCCAAGGGCTAGGGAGGTGGGAGCTCGGCTGGTTCAAAGGAGAAGGAACAGGGGAGGCTCTGTTCTTGGGATGAAGAAAGAAATTAAAAGTATTAGTTTATGTTGTTGTTTAACCATGGGAGAGAAAAAGAAAACTTTATTGTATTTTATTTTTTATTTGCAGAAGAAAGAAGCATTTGGCTTCATCTTCAATTTTTTTACTTTTTGTAATCATTCCTTTTTATGAAATCAATCAATTTCTTTCATGCAATCCTTGTTCTAGGTTTAGTTAAATTTCTGTTTTCTTTATGCAATCGTTTAATTTTTCTTTTTATGCAATACATCTTATTTTCCTTTATGCAATTTATGTTCTAGGGTTTTGATCTTCTTAGCACTTGCTTTCATCTATTTTAATTTATGCCAAAATTTTTTTTTTGAATAGTTAAACATTTCATGAATTTATAAATGCTCTTTAATTTCTAAGTACTTGTCTTTTTATTATTTTTAAATAAAAAAATTCTCTGGTAAATTAGAGAATTTATCATCATCCCCGACATCATGTTTTTTTAGTTATTCAAAAATCGATTTTGAATCCGAGTGAACGTTCTAATTTTTAAGCAACTCCAATCGCCTCCCTGTGGATCGACCTCTTACAACCGCTATTCTTCGAGTAGGAAAGGTAAGAGTAAAATTAATTTAAACTTTGTTTGCCGGTTCTAACAACGATCTGTTTAGCATATTTTTAGGTAAACAGAAATCGGACGAACACTCTTTAGAGACTTTCTCTTCGAGCTCAATTTTTCTCCCACTGCCTCTATCAAGGATAAACTATTTTTCCAAGAAGATGGCATGTCCGCTCACATACACCTTTGTGATCTTCTGGGATGTAAAAATTGTATCCTAACGTGTTGCCCAGAGATGGTCACCCAAGAGGGGGGTGAATTGGGTGTTTTAAAACTTTTTGCCTAATTAAAAATAAAACACACAAATGTATGAACTAAAGTAAAGATAGAGGTATGAGAACAATCAATCGCAAACACAAGATTTTATAGTGGTTCGGAGCTTCCACTGCTCCTACATCCACTCCCCAAAGCACCTTTGGGAATTTTCACTATAATCCAAGATTACAGTCCGGTAGTTTTGCGAGTGCACTACCCAACTCGTTGTTTTATACCGGGCTAACAATGAACCCTATAACCCCCAATTTCATCTAGGCTTGGGACGCCTTTCCCTTGTTCCAAGTCCCTTGACTGGAACAAGCACAATATTGAAAAAGTTTTACAAGGATTTAAAAGCTCTCAAGAAGCAATAAAACAGTGAGAAATAATAGAACCCGGAAGAATCCTTTTAGCCGTTGGAAGCATGGGAAATGGTGGTTCTTCCGATGTGGATCGCGTTGGCTTGAATGTGAGCTTTGAATGCCTAGCGGAAGAGAGTAGTTGAGCACGAAATCACTTGGGAAGCTTGAAGGCACTTGATTTCTTCACTTGAATGCACTAACTCCCTTGAACCTCTTTTTCTTTCTTCTCTCTTGAATGATCTTGTGTTGGGTTGGTGAGAAGTTGTTGGAAAGCACTTAAGAGCTCCCTTTTATAGCCCAAAAAGCAAATATAGCCGTTAGAGATAAAGTTAAGGGAGTTTGAAATTCAAACCAAACCTGAAAAAGTTGTCAGTCGCGTCCCAGGCGCTTCGGAGACGTCTCCGCTTCAACGCGAGACGTCTCGGCTGTAAGATTTTACTTTTGACGTTGTTTGGGGTCGACTCGGCGCTTTACGGGGACGACTCCGATGATGAACGGTTTGAATCCTTGTTTTTCTGTTTTTCTGAGAGGGTCGCCTCGGCACTTTACGGGGACGTCTCGGCTTGTTTGCGCTTTTTGCATGGGGACGACTCCGCTGCCTTGGGGACGACTCCGCCGTTATATCTCCGAAAAACAAGTCTTCTGGAATTCTCTGAGAGAGTCGACTCCGCTCTTTCAGGAGACGTCTCCGCTGCCTTATCACCGAAAAAGACATCCTCTGGAATACCCTGAGAGAGTCGACTCCGCACTCTCTGAGGACGACTCGGAAACTCAGCTTTTACTTGCGGGGACGACTCCGCGTACTGTGGAGACGGCTCGCGCGCATCTCTTGAAATCGGCCTTTCTGCCGCCACTGAGAGAGTCGACTTCGCTTCTGAGAGAGTCGTCTCCGACCCTGCGAGACGCCTCGCCAGGTGCCGGGGACGTCTCCAAACGTGCCAGTTCTTCCTGTTTGTGCCAGAGACGTCTCTGGAACAAACCGGAGACGTCTCGGCTGTCCCTGATCTGTTTTCTTCATCTCAAAAATTCTTCAATAAATTCATAAAATTATGGAAACTTGCCTAGACATTTTTTAACAATATTTTTAATTAAACACATGAAATCCTCAAGTAAATTGTTAAGATAAATGGAATTATACTCTAGTATTTTGTATTCATCAAAATCCATTAGGGGGTCAACAATAAAAAATTGTGTTCAAGTAAACGGAGTAATCTCCAGAGCTTATTCAACGGGCATTCGGAGATTGACTGACGCATAAGAATTGTGTTTAGTTTACATTCAAGTTATTGTTATATAAAAAATAAAAAAAAATATAAAAAATAAAAAATAAAAAAATAAAAAAAATTATAAAAAAAAAAATAAAAAAAAATTTGCTTGCTCATTTAATCAATACAACCTAATGACATTGCATAAACTTTAAAAAAAAAATATTGATTATTTGCTGCATTTAGTATTAAGCATTTGCATAAAGTAATTAAGGGCAAAATCCATTAAAAAGATAAGGTCGGGAAGTCATTACCTGTCCTTAGCCCAAAAATCACCACCTTGCATACTTATCCTAAGCCAAATTAAATTAAAATCAAATTAGACGTTGGCCTTAGGGTTTTCGAGCTCAATTAGGCTCTTGGAAAGAAGCGGCTAAAAGCCACTCCAGTGAGAAATTAGTAATTGGTGATGTCTAGGAAAGTTTTACAACAGTGAGAACTGTTACGGGTATTGTGGTATCGGTGTATCCCTTCTGGCACCACCACACACCCCGGGACTTTCCTGGTCACTGATTACTAGATTGCTTAACTGGTAAGCTCAAGCTTAATCTGAAAGGGAGATTAGGAGCTGTCTAATCTAGGAAAGAATTTCAGGAACTTTTTAACCTGATACATCTCTGTGCAACTAGATTTAAGAAGCTACTAAACCTCACTTAGTTCTAAGACTAATAGGGTCAAATTGTTGTGTGGTGTTGGTTGTGGTCATCTGTGTCTAGCCCTTCTCTTCTTTTAGGATTTCGTTCATTGTAGGAGTCAAATCTAATGAAGTGTTGATAATGTATGCATGGTAGAAGGTCATTAAGGGATAAGTTAACCCCATTTGATCCTGAGATTGACAGAACTTTTCATCACAACTTGCGAACTGTAAACCAACTGTCAATCTCTACAATGGGTGAACACATTAGAACTTTGAATGAGTTATTCGCACCCGCATCCGCTAGTCCCCCTACTTGCATAGTATTACCAATTAATAATGCAGCCCAATTCGAGATTCGGGCTGCAACAATAAACATGTTAACCCAAGTTTCATGGGTTCAAGAGTGAACAACCCTACATTCATCTAAACAAATTTTTGACAATCTGTCAAACGTTTAGAAATCAAAATTTAGATGAAGAGGGTATTAAATTAAGATTATTTCCCATGACTCTAGAGGATCGTGCCGCTGCATGGCTGTATTCCCTTGCTTCAAATTCTATCACATCTTGGGAACAACTATCTAGGAAGTTCATGGCTAAGTTCTATCCCATGGTAAAAACTGAAAAAATTAAAGATGCCATCAGAACTTTTAGAGGAAAATCTGAGGAGAAATTTTTCCAACTTTGGGAAAGATTCCATGATCTTTTGGTCAAGTGCCCGCACCATGGGCTTGACAAGGCTGATCTAGTACATTTCTTTTATAAAGGACTACCTCCGGCATATAGAAACATGATCGAGTCCATGCACAAAGGTAGGTTCATGGACCAAACCCCGGATCAAGCCTATGAATTTCTTGTTGACCTAGCCGAGAACGCCCAAAATTGGAGTAGCTATGGTGAGGAAGTAAATAGAGATGAGTTCGGGTCTAGAAAACCAGATAATTATGAAATGAAAGCAGACCCAGAACTCAAAAATGTTGATGCAAAAATAAAATTGTTCTCCCAAGTGCAGGAGAATCGCACAAGTAGTAAATTCTCGGGAGTCCGAGGTCGAATCCTCAGGAAACAAAATATATGTGAGATTATTTAGTATAATTTTAGATTAATCAATTCAATAAATTTGTGGATTAAAATGATGCTTTGATTTTCAAAAATTAAATGCAAAGAATAATAAACAAAATTCAATGAAATAAAGATGGTAGGGATCTGGAATCCCCCTTGATGATATTGCATCCAAGGAATAAACTCTATGGTTCTTGATTAAAGATTAGTGGTAGGATAGATCTAATCATGGTATATGTTTCATGAACATATGAACTCAATTTCTAAGCATTCGTCATGCTTTCTACGTCTACGACGAATCAAATACTAAAGCAATCCATATATCAATAATCATAATCCATTTAAGAACTATCTACGAAATAACTATGCATGGATCAAAAACATATTAATAAATATAAACCATTGAAAGCAAAAGTTTAGAGTTTACTTCAAAGAGCAATACATCAAAGGTTCATCCTTCTCCCTCCCTAAGAAATTAGCCGGCCATAAACATAAAAGGAACTCCCCTGTTCCTCTTCCTCTTTTTTTTTTCCTTTTTATTTTCGGAAACAGGGGCTCCCCTGTTTCTCTCTTTCTCTGTTTTTTTTCTTTGTTTTCAAATGAGAGCTCCTCCCTTCACAGCCGAGAGGGCCCTCCTTATATAGATCCCCCCGAGCCCTAATGATAACGCTGGATTCCCTGATCGCACGTGGAGAGGAGAGGGCACGGACGGCTGGGATTTTGCTGGGACTCGGATGGACGCGGAAGCGAAAGACGCGGACGGGTGAAGCTTGAAACCATCACAGACGGCTAGGACGCGTGGAGCGCAGATGGATCGGAAGCTTGGGCTCTCTCAATCGCCAACGGATGCTTGGATGCGGGATCTTCGGTCGCTGTGGAGCTTGGGATGCGAACGGATGAACTCGGACGCGAAAGAAGTGGACGGAAGCTGAGATTGGGAATGGATGCTGTCCCGCGGACGCCGTGGAAGATCTGGGGATGCTGGAAGGCTTCACAGATCCGATTCGGAAGCATGGGATGCGGAGGATTGATGCTAGGATTCGGATGATGTTCGCGGATGATGAGCTGCACTCGGACGAACGTGGCATGCTGGGATGAAGTCGGGAATCAGGGAGATCTGATCGTGAATTCCGCGGGCTGGGAGGTTGATCATGAACAGTTGATCGCAGCTGGTAACATGCGGATGAAGCGGGATCTTTGCTGGCTCTTGGCTGAACACGTGGACGCTGGGAGCTGATCACATGGACACGGGATGAGGAGTCGCACGCTGGGAGAAGCTTCATGGGCAAATCGCTGAGAAGAGGTGGACGGCTGAGAGCTGATCACACGTGCTGGGGCGCGGTGGAATCGCCACGGACGGCCGGATGTTGGACTCGGGACGCTGAATGCTTCGTGGACGCACGAGAGAAACACTTGATCGCAGGTTCCAAGAGCTGGGAGAAAGACTGATCGCGGCATGATTTGATCACGGATCCTGAGACGCGGACAGGTCTTGAGAGGGCTGATGTGGCTCACGGACACGACAAGGATGCTGAAGTGCTTATGAACGGCTGAATCTGGGCTCTGTTCTGCAGCTGGGAAGAGATGAATTTATATAATGATAAAAATTATAATAAGTGCTAAGGGTAAAATATTTAATCATGTAAATGTTAACACCTATTATTTTCATTATTTTACTAGCATTAGGCTAAGTTAATTGGTACTTAGATCGCACTTTTGTGCTCTCATCACACCCCCAACTAGCTTATTGCTAGTCTCTAGCAATTAACGAGCAGATAATAAAATGAGAGTGCAAAAGGTGTTGGTTGATCCTTTGATGTTTTATTAGAACTAATTGCATAAAATTAAGATAAATACTCACTTTCGTAGGAATCACGATTGCACTTAGCACGTGCAACAAGCCATTAAACCCCTAGGTTACCCTAGTGGACGAGTGTTGTCTCGTGAGGGTTTTCAGGGATGCTACCCACAAACATTATGAATGATATGACATGAGATTCTAATAGAAATATGAAATAAATCTTAAGCTAATACACATGTAATTAATTGATATATATTTTCAAGCATGGCAACTGTCAAGGCAAGGAAATATAAAAGTGTAGTGTGCATCAAACCGCATGACTTTCTCAGAGTACTAATATCTCCACCACAACAGAGCACCGCCTGAGTTTTAGGTACACTACTCAAGTCCACAAATGTTTTCTACACTTTATTAGAACCTGATCCATCAAATTTTCAGAATATCACATGTTGTCTAAATTTGTCAAGAATGGTTCGCATGTAAAGAAAGAGCTATCAATCTCAACTAAACAACCCGGGTACACAGAGGTCCAATACAATGGAGTCAAACCAGCCATTACCACATGTCGCTAGGTTTAGCCTAACTAACTCATTCATGCTTATTTTTATTTCATTTCATATATATATATAAATTTTTTTTCAATACACATGACAACTTCAGCTATCCAACCCCATTAGGCTCTAGTAAGGTCCATATAGCGAGCTTTCAGTCAATGACCCCCGATCCAGTTGGCTCAAGACATTAGGTGAAACACCCCTCGACTTAATTACTCGAACCAGACTACGCCATGAGGCCAGACTTGTCATCATAAGTTTTTTTTTTTTGAATAATAATTATGCAAGAAAAGAAATGGTAGACTGAACCATATAAATATTTTTATTATATATGTGACTGCATCGTGACTATAGGTCAACCAAGGTCGGATCATAAGGCACCTAAGTAATCTAGTCGGGATATTCAACCTCTATCTTTATGTGAAAACCAAATCCTGAACCTTATGGTACGAACAAGGATACTCATACTTCTTTTATGGATAAGGCTAACAAAAATGCAGTTAACAAATATGAACTCCTGAGGCCTCCCTATTGTCATTAAGTACACGTGTGGGGATCTAATAATAGGTCTCTGATCAGTCATAGTATGCATGTGTTCCTTGCCTTAATAGTTGCACACACTCAATATGAAAATACATGTGCATTTGCTCAGAAAAGAAAGTAATAGAATAAATCAATTGCAAAAACAAGTTTTTTTTTTTTTTTTTGATCAAAATATTTTCCTCCCCCCAACTTAAACATTGCATTGTCCTCAATGTAAAAAAAATGTAAGAAAAACTATATATGAGAGACAAGAGAAAATAATAGAGAGAAGAAGAATACCTTGAGCTGTTGATTTCCAGAAAAGAAGACCTACAAAATAAGAAGAAAACTAGAAATAAAAGAAAAAATTAATTCTAACTAATATACACATACCTTGGCCGTCATGTCAGTCATAAGAAGGCTCCTCCAAGGAAAGGAGTCCTCTTCATCTGCAAAATTTCAAGAAAAGGTTTTAATCTGTGTCCATTTACCTTAAAAATTTGCCATCCTGTGGATTCTCAATTTCAACTGCCCCGTGTGGAAAAACAGTTTTTACAATGAAAGGACCTGTCCATCTTGATCGTAACTTTCCAGGAAACAGATGTAAGCGAGAGTCATACAAAAGAACTTTTTGTGCAGGTTCAAAAGATTTTCTTAGAATTGATTTATCATGCCTAATTTTCATTCGTTCTTTACAAAGTCTAGCATTGTCATACGCATCCCGACGAATTTCATTCAACTCACTTAATTGTAATTTTTCTGGAAACCAGCATCTGACAGTTCAAAGTTTAATTTTCTAATGGCCCATGATTTATGCTCTAATTCAACAGGTAGATGACATGCTTTTCCATAGACTAGCCGATACGGGGACATACCAAGAATAGTTTTATAAGCAGTACGGTAAGCCCACAATGCATCAGAAAGTTTTAAAGACCAGTCTTTGCGTGATGGATTCACCGTTTTCTCTAAAATTCGTTTAATCTCCCGATTGGCTAACTCTACTTGGCCACTAGTCTGCGGGTGATAAGGAGTTGCAATTCTATGAGTGATACCGTACTTTCGTAATAGGATCTCAAAAGGCTTATTACAGAAATGTTTTCCCCATCACTAATTATAACCTTGGGCATCCCAAATCGTGAAAAAATATTTTTCTTTAGAAATTTCAAAACAGGTTTGTGATCATTAGTTCTACAGGCAACAGCTTCTACCCATTTTGACACATACTCAACACCAACTAAAATATACTCATATCCAAAAGACGGTGGAATGGGCCCATGAAATCGATGCCCACATGTCAAAAATTTCAATAGCAGTAATGGGCTGAAGAGGCATCATTTGCCTACGAGTTAGACTTCCAACACGTTGACATGGGTCACATGTCCTACAGAACTCGTGGGCATCTTTAAATAGTGTAGGCCAATAAAAACCACATTGCAACACCTTAGCTGCCGTTTTCTTAGATGCAAAGTGTCCTCCACAAGCACTGGCATGACAAAAAGAGAGTACACTTTGTATCTCATGTTCGGAATGCATCTTCTAAAGATTTGATCATTGCAATACTTGAACAAATAAGGGCATCATAATAATAATTTTTACTTCACGCAAGAAATTATTCTTATCATTCGATCCCCAATGCTCCGGCATCCGGTTAGTGACAAGAAAGTTTACAATATCAGCATACCATGGCATAGTAGAAAGTGCAAACAATTGCTCTTCAGGGAACGAGTCCTTGATGGGCAACTGTGGCACCGAATCATTAAAAACTAGCCGTGATAAATGGTCAGCAACCACATTCTCTACTCCCTTTTTATCTTTGATAGTGATGTCAAATTCTTGGAGTAAAAGATCCATCGTATTAAGCGTGGTTTAGCCTCTTTCTTATCCAGTAAATATTTTAGCGCTGCATGATCCGTAAAGATAACAATAGGAGCACCAAGGATATAAGAGCGAAATTTGTCTAATGCAAATACTACTGCAAGCAATTCCTTTTCGGTGGTGGTGTAATTCATTTGAGCATCATTTAAAGTTTTGCTTGCATAGTAAATGACATATGGCTTATTATCCTTGCGTTGTCCTAGGACAGCTCCTATCGCATAGTCACTAGCATCGCACATGATCTCAAAAGGTAATGACCAATCGGTGGTCGCACGATGGGTGCAGTGCTAAGCATAGACTTCAACTTTTCGAATGCCTCTTGACAGGTTTCAGTCCAATTGAACGGTGTATCAAGGGATAGGAGGTTACATAATGGTCGGGCTATGACACTAAAGTCCTTGATGAACCTCCTATAAAATCCGGCATGACCCAAAAATGATCTAACATCTCTAACCGTCTTGGGTGCAGGTAGCTTGGCGATTAAGTCAATCTTAGCTCTATCAACTTCCATGCCCTTCGATGAAACAATATGTCCTAGGACAATTCCCTTTGGCACCATGAAGTGGCATTTCTCCCAATTCAGTATCAGGTTCTTTTCTATACACCGAGCTAAGACAGCTTGTAAATGTAGTAAACAATCATCAAAAGAATCGCCAAAAACAGAAAAATCATCCATGAACACTTCCAAAAACTTCTCGTTCATGTCTTCAAAAATACTGAGCATGCATCTTTGAAATGTTGCAGGTGCATTACATAACCCGAACGGCATCCGACGGAAAGCGAATGTACCAAAAGGACAAGTGAAAGTAGTCTTCTCTTGATCTTCTGGTGAAATCTCGATTTGGTAGTATCCGGAATAGCCATCGAGAAAACAATAAAAATTATGTCCTGCAACTCTTTCCAAAACTTGGTCTAGGAAGGGTAGGGAAAGTGATCTTTCCTAGTGACCAAATTCAATTTTCGATAGTCAACACACATGCGCCAACTCGTGGGACACGAGTCGGGACTAACTCACCCTGCTCATTTTTGACTACCGTCAGACCTGCTTTTTTGGGCACGACTTGAGTAGGACTTACCCACTTGCTATCGGAAATTGGGTAAATAATACCCACGTCAAGCAACTTGAGGACTTCTGCTTTAACCACATCTCTCATCGTAGGATTCAACCTGCGTTGCATTTGCCTTGTGGTTTTGGCATTGTCCTCCAAATATATCCGGTGCGTGCAAATTAAAGGGCTAATCCCCTTCAAGTCTGCAATAGACCACCCTAAAGCTCCTTATGATTCTTTAGAACACCAAGTAATTTTCTTTCTTGGGCATGATCAAGATCAGATGAGATGATTATAGGAAAAGTGTCATCGGATCCAAGAAAGGCATACTTGAGTTCCTTCGGTAAAGGTTTCAACTCGAGCTTAGGTGCTTGTTCATGGGATGGTACTATCTTTGCTTCCTCGAGATGGCAAATGTTCAAATTCCTCTATTCTCGGTCTCCACCCATTGACCATCATGACATCCGAGTTATCTAAAATAGGTGGGACCATCATCAGCAGTACCTTCAGAACACCAATCTATCAAACCATTGTCGGCCGATTCAGTAAATGTTTCTTTTAACAAATATTCTTCCGCAATGGTTTCAACCCATTCAACTTCTTTACTTTCTTCATGATCACTGGGTTGTTTACCTATACTAAAGACGTTCAGTTCCAAGGTCATATTGCCAAAAGAAAGCTTCATGACACCATTCCTACAATTGATCAATGCATTAGAAGTTGCAAGGAATGGGTCCTAAGATGACCGGAATCTGAGATGGTGAATTGGAAGCCGGATGTGTGTCCAGTACGATAAAATCAACAGGAAAATAGAACTTGTCTACTTGGACCAACACATCTTCGATAATCCCTCTAGGGACCTTCACTGACCTGTCAGCTAATTGTAAGGTCACAGTTGTTGGCTTCAACTCACCCAAACCGAGTTGCTCATATACCGTATATGGCAACAAGTTCACACTCGCTCCTAAATCTAGCAATGCTCGCTCAATCCTAAAATTGCCAATGATGCACGAGATAGTTGGGCAACCTGGATCCTTATATTTAGGAAGAATGTTATGCTGTAAAATTGCACTCACATTTTCAGCCAGAAATGCCTTCTTCTTGACATTTAAACGACGCTTGACAGTGCACAAATCTTTTAAAAATTTTGCATAGGAAGGCACTTGTTTGATTGCATCAAGAAGAGGTACATTGATTTTTACTTGCTTAAAAAGCTCAAGAATTTCAGAGTTTGGTTCAAGCTTTTGCAAGGGCTTTAATCTTTGTGGAAATGGTGCAGGAAAAGGACATTCAATTTTTTCAGTAGATGTTGGTGCTTCAGTTTCTTCATTATCCTTTTCTTTTGTCTTGGGAGGGTCAGAATCAGGTATGACTTGTGTTTGTTCTGGGACTGGTCGGTCAATAATCTTTCCACTTCGCAAAGTTATTATACTCTTTGCTTGTTCTTTATGCAAGTTGAAGATGATGCATTGCTACCGCCGTAGACTTGAGGATTAGGTTGTGGTTGAGCTGGTAGCTTACCTTCTCTTGAGCACTTAAAACAGTGGTCAGCGTTGTCAGTTGATTTCTTAATTCATCATTGATTTTGCTTGACCTTGCATGAAAGATTGCAAAGTTTCTTCGAGACTGGATTTTTGAGGGGGTGGTGTGCATAATGAGGTTGCGGAGGTGGAGGAGTTGGGTTATATACTTGTTGAGGTTGGTCATTCCTCCACCTGAAATTTGGATGGTTCTTCCATCCAGGGTTGTAAGTACCCGAAAAAGGATTATTGAAAGATTTTTGATAGGTATTCATAACATTGGCCTGATCGTGCAAGACTTCCTTGAATGCGGGTATTGTGGGGCAATCAGTGATGAGATGGCCAGGCATCTCGCAAATCCTACAACACTCGCTGTTATGTTCTACGGTCTTGACGGGTTCAATCCTTCTAAGTTCAATTTCCTCTACCTTCCTAGTAAGGGCTGCCATTTTAGCTTGAATATCATCCTGAGTATTAAGGTTGTAAAGGCCCCCGTGTGGAATGCTAGTAGGCTTAGGCAAAGGTTTATTCACTCTATCCCCTGTATCCCATAATTGTGCAGTCTCTGCGAGAGAGTCTAAATAGTCCCATGCCTCATCGGGTTGCTTTTCCAAAATAGACCATTGCACATAGTCTCTATAAATTGTTTCAACTGTGGAGACAACCCTTCGTAAAAGAAACTAATGGTTCTCCATGTTTCAAACCCATGATGAGGACAAGAGAGAAGCAAATCTTTAAATCTCTCCCAGCATTCATAAAATGTTTCATGGTCTTTTTGTGGAAATTACTAATGTGCCTTTTCAAAAAGTTAGTCCTTTGTGCGGGAAAGAATTTTTTCAAGAATTCTCTTTGCATATCATGCCATGTTCCTAGCGATCTAGGTCTCAAGGAGTTCAGCCATGTTTTGGCTTTATCCTTTAAGGAAAAAGGAAACAAGGTCAATTTAAGGACATCTTCCGATACATTTGGCACTCTAAATGTGATACTAATTTCCTCAAAATCCTTAAGGTGAAGATAAGGGTTCTCGGATTCCATTCCATGATACTTTGGCAGCAATTGAATTACTCCTGGTTTGATTTCAAAGTGTCCTACATTTTCAGGAATAATCATGCATGAAGGTTGACTAGTCCTAGTGGGATGTAAGTATTGTCGAAGTGTCATAACTGGGGGTCTACCTTCATTACCATGGTGACTTCCTACATCATCATCAGCCATCTCACCAGATCTGAGATTTTGCGAAAAAGTTTCAATAATGTGATCTAAGGAATTGTCAAAAGTTGTCGACTCAGACGTCCAGTGTTGTCCCTATTCCAACCTAGCATACAAAATTTCATTTAATTTTTTGTTTTTTTTTTAATGATTACCCTTGATCTTTTCTTAAAGTTCTTTCAATTTTCAATAGCAACAAGGGTTAATGAGATATGATGATAATAAAATTCTGATTCTAAAAAAAAAAATTAAACAGAAAATTCAAAGCAGACAGCAGCAAGTTTATATTAATTTAATGGTCGTAAAAGTATCAGAATATCAATCAGACCGTTCAGATGAAAGAAACATGTGTCCTACAGCGACAAATTTGAGTGCAATCAGACGGTGGATTACTCAGATATCAGAGTTTGATGCAGACTGTGCAGGGAATAAAAAACAGCAATAAAGATTTTTTTTTTCTTTTTCGAAACAAAAAGACTAACTAACTAAAGTACTAATTAAATCTAAAATTATACTAATAAATCAGCCGTTCCCCGGCAACGGCGCCAAAAACTTGATGCAAAAATAAAATTGTTCTCCCAAGTGCAGGAGAATCGCACAAGTAGTAAATTCTCGGGAGTCCGAGGTCGAATCCTCAGGGAACGAAATATATGTGATTATTTAGTATAATTTTAGATTAATCAATTCAATAAATTTGTGGATTAAAATGATGTTTTGATTTTCAGAAATTAAATGCAAAGAATAATAAACAAAATTCAATGAAATAAAGATGGTAGGGATCTGGAATCCCCCTTGATGATATTGCATCCAAGGAATAAACTCTATGGTTCTTGATTAAAGATTAATGTAGGATAGATCTAATCATGGTATATGTTTCATGAACATATGAACTCAATTTCTAAGCATTCGTCGTGCTTTCTACGTCTACGACGAATCAAATACTAAAGCAATCCATATATCAATAATCATAATCCATTTAAGAACTATCTACGAAATAACTATGCATGGATCAAAAACATATTAATAAATATAAACCATTGAAAGCAAAAGTTTAGAGTTTACTTCAAAGAGCAATACATCAAAGGTTCATCTTCCCTCCCTAAGAAATTAGCCGGCCATAAACATAAAAGGAACTCCCCTGTTCCTCTTCCTCTTTTTTTTTTCTTTTTATTTTCGGAAATAGGGGCTCCCCTGTTTCTCTCTTTCTCTGTTTTTTTTCTTTGTTTTCAAATGAGAGCTCCTCCCTTCACAGCCGAGAGGGCCCTCCTTATATAGATCCCCCCGAGCCCTAATGATAACGCTGGATTCCCTGATCGCACGTGGAGAGGAGAGGGCACGGACGGCTGGGATTTTGCTGGGACTCGGATGGACGCGGAAGCGAAAGACGCGGACGGGTGAAGCTTGAAACCATCACAGACGGCTAGGACGCGTGGAGCGCAGATGGATCGGAAGCTTGGGCTCTCTCAATCGCCAACGGATGCTTGGATGCGGGATCTTCGGTCGCTGTGGAGCTTGGGATGCGAACGGATGAAATCGGACGCGAAAGAAGCGGACGGAAGCTGAGATTGGGAATGGATGCTGGCCCGCGGACGCCGTGGAAGATCTGGGGATGCTGGAAGGCTTCACAGATCCGATTCGGAAGCATGGGATGCGGAGGATTGATGCTAGGATTCGGATGATGTTCGCGGGATGATGAGCTGCACTCGGACGAACGTGGCATGCTGGGATGAAGTCGGGAATCAGGGAGATCTGATCGTGAATTCCGCGGGCTGGGAGGTTGATCATGAACAGTTGATCGCAGCTGGTAACATGCGGATGAAGCGGGATCTTTGCTGGCTCTTGGCTGAACACGTGGACGCTGGGAGCTGATCACATGGACACGGGATGAGGAGTCGCACGCTGGGAGAAGCTTCATGGGCAAATCGCTGAGAAGAGGTGGACGGCTGAGAGCTGATCACACGCGCTGGGGCGCGGTGGAATCGCCACGGACGGCCGGATGTTGGACTCGGGACACTGAATGCTTCGTGGATGCACGAGAGAAACACTTGATCGCAGGTTCCAAGAGCTGGGAGAAAGGCTGATCGCGGCATGATTTGATCACGGATCCTGAGACGCGGACGGGTCTTGAGAGGGCTGATGTGGCTCACGGACACGGCAAGGATGCTGAAGTGCTTATGAACGGCTGAATCTGGGCTCTATTCTGCAGCTGGGAAGAGATGAATTTATATAATGATAAAAATTATAATAAGTGCTAAGGGTAAAATATTTAATCATGTAAATGTTAACACCTATTATTTTCATTATTTTGCTAGCATTAGGCTAAGTTAATTGATACTTAGATCGCACTTTTGTGCTCTCATCAAATGTCATGTCCAATCTGGTGACTGGAATGAACAACTTAAGCAAAAAGTTTGATGCTTTCACTGTTTCCACTAGCTCGAGTTCATATAAAGAGTTGAATCCCATCATGAAAG
The DNA here is from genome assembly GCF_009389715.1 of Phoenix dactylifera. Classification (NCBI taxonomy): domain Eukaryota; kingdom Viridiplantae; phylum Streptophyta; class Magnoliopsida; order Arecales; family Arecaceae; genus Phoenix; species Phoenix dactylifera. The sequence continues at coordinate 113,001 of NW_024068600.1, forward strand.
TGGATCACGAGTCACATAGTTTATGTATCTTGTGTAATAGTTCTGAGCATCTAGTGGAGTGTTGTCCTAGTTTATCCAACATTAAGGCTGAGCAAGCAAATGCTCTAAATTCATATAGTGCCTTTAAGAAGCCCACTCCCAACTCGTTCAGCCCAGTTTACCACCCTGATAATAGGTTCCACCCAAATTTCTCATACAAGCAAAATGAACCTATTCAGCATCAAGGTGGTCCACCAGGTTATCAGAACAACTTCCCCAGGATAGGTCCACCACAAATGAACCAACCTTTGGTTCCATCTGTACCGCCTTATAATGCCCCTATCCCACAGCAACCTTCACAATTAGAAACCATGATGGCTAATATGATGAAACAACAACAAGATTTTATCAAGCAACAACAACAGACCAATACAGCCCAAGCCCAGACTAACCAATTCCATGCGCAAGCAATTGCAAAACTTGAGGTTAGTCTGAGCCAAATAGCTAACTCTCTAGGGATAGGAAGAAAGGTGAACTACCTAGTCAACCAGTGCCTAACCCTAGTAGACAACAAAATCAAGGTCAGATAGGTCAGTATCAAATCAATTCTAATGGAAATCCGACCTATGAAGTCCAGGCAATTACCACTTTAAGGTCTGGCAAGCAAGTGGACAATAAAGTCCAACTTCCTGAAAATGAAAAAGAAAATAAAACTGAATCCGATAAGAATCCTATTCAGAAGAGGGGTCAAGAACAGGACAAACCGGAAAAAAGGGAAGAACCCATAGAAACATACAAACCCAAGGTTCCCTTTCCCAGTAGACTTCAGGACTCCAAGAAACAATCTAACTTTGATGAAATCATGGAAGTCTTTAAAACTGTTCAAATAAATATACCTTTTCTCGATGCCATAAGACAAATTTCCTCCTATACAAAATTCTTGAAAGACCTCACCACGGTCAAAAGAAAAACAAGTATTCCTAGGCAAGCTGTTATGGCTGCACAAGCCTCATCTCTCATTCAACAACAGATTGCCCCGAAATTCAAAGACCCTGGTTGCCCAACTATTGAAATAAAAATAGGAGAGACGATCATCCAAAGAGCTCTATTAGATTTAGGAGCCAGTGTAAACCTACTTCCCTACTATGTGTACCAAAAATTAGGTTTGGAGGAATTAAAGCCTACAAATATTACCCTTTCCTTAGCAGATAGGACAGTGAAGTACCCCAAGGGGATTGTAGAGGATGTAATAGTGAAAGTAAATGAGTTTTACTATCCTGTGGACTTCGTTATCCTTGAGACTGAACCTGCAATACATCCAGATAGTCACACACCTATAATTTTAGGTAGACCTTTCTTAGCCACAGCAAATGCTGTGATCAACTGTCGAAATGGGATGCTGAAGTTATCTTTTGGCAACATGAAAGTCGAGCTTAATGTCTTCAACATAAGTAAACAACCACCAGATGACAAAGAAATCAATGAAGTTGACATGATTGAAAGTCTGGTTCAGGAGACTTTCTTACAAACTTATAATAAGGACCCTTTAGAAGCTTACCTTGCCCATTCCGAGGAAGGGTCAAGCATGCGCCTCTTAGTTCTGTTCCCCTTATGAGCATAGATTGTCATCAGCCGACTGTTCTTCATCGGACTCTTCCAAAATCATTCTTAGATAATGGTTGAAAAAAAAGAGAGATTTACATTTTGTCTGGCTGAAGACATAAAACTTAGCGCTCTTGGGAGGCAACCCAACATATAAATATCTTCTAAAAAAAAAAAATTACTAACATGCAGGTTTGGAGGTTTTTGGCCCCAATTGTCACTTTATCCACCCATATCAGGTAACTTCTCCTCTATCCTATTACTGCTTTAAATTCTCTTTAACATTGAGGACAATGTTAGATTTAGGTATGGGGGTGAGAATATTTTTGATTTTTTATGCCAAAAAAAAAATTAAAATTAAAAAAAAAGGAGTTCAAATTTTTAACTCAAACTCTAATCTTCTTGGCTGTACAAACTAGGAATTGCTTTGACAATAGCTTTAAGTTAAGGAATATGATAGCAGTTCTAGCTTGAGTTTTCGTCCCACCTATCTTCTGCTAACATGTTACAAGATGATTTAGCACCAATACGTAAGCATATGAATAGTGGGGTATGTATACTTGCAACTAATATGAATACTTTTAATCTTCGGGATAATTTAAAGTTATATGTGTGATGAACATCCTAATCAAAAAAAAAGAAAAAAAAAAGAAAAAAAAAGAAAGATAAAATAAAATAAAAATAATGAGTTTATTTTAAGTCTTCTCACTGAGTAACCGGGCCTCTTGCCTGGCAAGCAGCGAGTGTTCGCGTAAAAAGGTGAGTATGATTGAGATTAAACTCGGAGTGACTAATTTGGCCTTGAAGCCTAGTTAACTTGAGTTATTAAGCCTGTTAGGGTGTCTCTACACCTAGTGCCCTGAGCCATCTGGATCGGGAGTCATTGGCCTAACACTCGCTACATGGGTTAGCTAGAAAGCTTAATAAGGCTAGATATTGCACAAGTCATTCTTCTTTTCATTCAAAAAAAATAAAAATAAAATAAATAAATAAATAAATAAATCTGGGGTGTTCATTACTGTTACGGGGAAATAAGCCGCCATGCCCCACGTGACCGGCACGCGCGCCCAGGAAGACTACGGCTGCCCTTTGATCCAGCAATCCGACCCCGAGTCGGACATCCTCGGCCCCGCAGCCCGACCCGAGTCGGCTGCCCTTTGATCCAGCAATCCGACCCCGAGTCGGACATCCTCGGCCCCGCAGCCCGACCCGAGTCGGCTGCCCTTTGATCCAGCAATCCGACCCCGAGTCGGACATCCTCGGCTCCGCAGCCCGACCCCGAGTCGGCTGCCCTTTGATCCAGCAATCCGACCCCGAGTCGGACATCCTCGGCTCCGCAGCCCGACCCCGAGTCGGCTGCCCTTTGATCCAGCAATCCGACCCCGAGTCGGACATCCTCGGCTCCGCAGCCCGACCCCGAGTCGGCTGCCCCTTGATCCAGCGCTCCGACCCCGAGTCGGAGATCTCTGATAACGACAGGCTATTCCCAGAGGCACGCCGCGGCCTCCTGCTCCACTACTCCCTGCAACGACTGTATCCGATGCTGCTCCACGATCTCCTGCATCAGCCGTACAAAGCGGAGCCCCACTATGCCCTGACGTGGCCGTACCCGGTGCTGCTCCACGACGCCCTGTAACGGCCATGTCAGTGGCCACACCATCGTGCCCCACGATAACGAACCCCCTGAGAGACCCCCCGGTCAGGTATATATGCGGCTGGGGGGAGAAAGGGGGGAGGTGAGCAATATCTCCCAGGGCACTCTCTTACTTGCGATTATCACCTCTCCTCCTCCTCCAATCTCCTCTGACTTGACCGTCGGAGGGCCATCACCACCCTGGTGGTGGTGCAAGGCTTGTTTGCAGGTTTCTTGGCGGAAGGTGGAGCGCAACCAACACCAACCAAGACAACTCAGACGGAACCCCGTTCACACCGCAGTGCCAATCGTTCTCGGTTTGGACCACCAGCAACAGTTGGCGCTAGAGGAAGGGACCGAATCTTAGAACGATCGTAATGGCACGGCGAGGTGGTCGTGGAGCTTCCAATGCTTCCGGTCGCGGAGCCCTCGCGCCTCCGGCCGAGAGGCTGCTGCGTCCCAACGCACTCTCAGCAGCACTCCACCGCCCCTTCTCCCATTCAGACGGTCGAAGCTGCCCAGTTCGACCAGCTAGCCCAGCAGGTTCGCACCCTCGCGGAGGCAGTGCAGAATCTGCAGGGCGTGATCTCTCGGGTGCCGCAACGGGCTCAGGAGCCGCTGCCCCGAGCACTCGCCTCTTCCTCACAACCCGCGCTCCTTCCTCTCCCATGGAGAGGAGCGCCGGCGCGAGGAGGATTCTCGAGTGCGGTCCATTCTGCCAGGACCTTCTCATCGGAGCTGTGCGGGGTACGAGAGGCGGACCCGGGCGCGTTCTCAGACACCCCAGTCCTCGAGGGGCCCGCACTCCAGTCGGTCCCCCTCGCGTCCTTGTCCCCACCACCGGTCGCGCTCCCTGGACCGGCGGGTGGACGATCTTCACAGACAACTCCAGGTCCTGAAGGGCCACTCCAAAGATCCTTCGCTGACTTGAGATCTCCTTCCAGCC
>NW_024068601.1:0-126974 GCF_009389715.1 Phoenix dactylifera
AGCAAGTCACTGACGAGTGGATAGACATCCAAGTGACTTCTTGTCTTGGTCACGCTCAGTACCCTTGTTCTCTAACAAGCACCTGCACTATCACTTCAGTGTCCCTACACTGTGGACTCAAGTCTCGTCCATCCAGAAGGAAAGTGATCTGTGCACTGATCGGATCGATCACCGTCCTCGTGATGATCCATTGATCAGGAGCATTTAGAAATTAATCACCAATGATACATGGCTCAAATTCTCAACTCTTGAGAATATGTATCATCATCTTATTAATTTCTTGGACGATTCATAGACACATAAACAATATGAATGAAAAGATGCCTTTTATTTATTCAATAATAAATAGTCAAGTACAAAATTATGTCCCTAGAATCAACAATGTGTCAGCCAAATTGGCTTCTCTAGGGCATACCATCTAACATTCACCACATATGTGAAGAACAACCGCGCCACATCCTCCGCATGGCAAGCTAGAAGGTGCTGGAATGAAGACTCCATACTTCGAGAGCGATCCACCACGACCATGATAAAGCTGTTCCCATCCATCGGAGGTAGTCCGATGATGAAGTCAATGGAGACACTCTCCCACGGACGCTCTGGTATAGGGTAATGGTTTCCAACAACCCCCGCTCTCCGGGACCGAATTAGTTTGGCCCGGCCTGTACTCGATGTCGAAATCGAATTCAGCGAGAAATTGCTGCCATTCTCGCCTGCTTGGGGGTGAGCTTTGGCTGGGTCCGAAAGTAGCTTATGGCCACATTATCAGTGCGCACCACAAACTTTGATCCGAGTAGGTAATGACGCCAGGTTCGAAGACAGTGCACAATCGCTGTCATCTCCTTTTCATGAACTGTATACCTGCTGATAGAAACGCAACCAGCCCATCTAAAGATCCTTTGCATGGAATTAAAGGTCCTATGACTAGGGCCAAGACTAAGAGGATGAAACAAGCTTTGGAAAGCCTGATCATAAAAATCAAAGGAAAAGAAGACCAACGTGAGATAGAGGCTGCACCTAATTAGGTCACTTTCATATAATTGGGTGAAGATGCTTTGAGTCCAACCTGAAGACAACACTTTGGAAAGTCCAAATCACATGACAAGAAGCATCATGGGAAGGCCCAACTTTCAGACTTTCTTGTAGTTCCCAAAGTCACTATAATTACTTTGGGATTTTTTCCTAAGTTCTGGTTACTTTTCTAGGAGTAGGGTGTAACATGCATTTTTCCAAGCCTTGGTAAACGCAGCCTTGGTAAATGCATGACAAGTAGTGCTATTGTAACTTCCTAGGAGTTGCTTCACTTTGAAGCCTTTTCAGCCTTAAAATAGCACCTGATTGTACCTGAGAGGGGGGGGATGCATGAATGAAATTTGAGAGTTTCTCTTATGTGAGAGCTTCGTCTTTGTTCTTGGATTAGAACTGATAGTGTTGGTTCTACCGGTAGGTCGGGTTAGGTCACGCTTCTTTTGATAACTTTTGGTTCTACCGGCAGGTTGCGGATAGGGTCAAGTTCCTCTTTCTCTACCTGTTTCCAGGACGGTCCAAAGTGTGCTCTTATCATTTGTATCAGAGCCCGGCTCCTGAAATCAGGTGTTATCTATCCTTGTGTGTTTATCTTGTTTAATTCAAAAAAAAAAAAAGTGTTCCGCTGTTGTTTATCTCTATATCCTTGGTGACATCTTCCTTTAATCGATTTTGTGTCATCTTCCTCTGTTCTTTTCTGTTCTGCTATTTCAAAAAAAAAAAGGAAGAAAGAAAGAAAAGAAAGAAGAAAGGAAGAAAGGAGAAGAAGAAAAGAAAAAAGAAGAAAAAAAAAAAGAAAAATTCGGGGCAGATTTGCTTCTAATTTCCTTGTTGGTTTTTTAATGCTTCCATTGAATTGTTCTCAATTCAAACCTTCCTTGAACCCCTTGTTGGTTCCAATTAAATTGCACCTTGCGAGTTCTTGTTCCCTAAGGTCATCATCGACTCCTTACTGTTTTCCTGTTGTGTAGAAACATCCAAAAGGTTCTTATTTTAAGAGCTCATAAGGTGAAGCTGAGTGGTAAAAGGCAAGAGGCGTGAGATCATCATCAAGAAAAAGCCATAAAAGAGTGTCCACCAGAGAGAGGAGTGTGTGAGGACCTATTCTGTTTTATACTAATTTCTTGATTGCAGCATACAAAGATGAGTAGTGAAGGTAGTGAACAACCAGATGTTGATATGAAGTTATGGATGAAAGCCATTGCTGATCAATACTAAGCTTGGTGCACGAATGAATGATTTGGAATCACCAAGCAGACTCAAACCTTTGAGGGGGCGGATGTTTGAAGAAGGAGAAAAAGAGGAGTATTCGGATGGAAAAAGTAATGGAAGGAGGCAAAGAGATGAATCAAGAAAAGACAGTCATTTGGGAAGTATTAAGATGACAATCCCTGCATTCCAAGGTAAAAATGATCCTGAATTATATTTAGAGTGGGAGAGAAAGGCTTGAACATGTGTTTGAATGTCATAATTATTCGAGGAGAAGAGGATTAAACTAGCCATTGTTGAGTTCCAAGATTATGCTAGTATTTAGTGGGATCAAATTGTGACTAGTAGATGTAGAAATGGGGAGAGGCCTATTGGTACATGGGATGAGATGAAGGCTGTCATGAGAAAAAGGTTTGTACCTAGCCACTACTATAGAGATTTGCACAGAAAATTGCAAAGTCTAACTCAAGGCTCCATGAGTGTGGAAGATTACTATAAGGAGATGGAAAATAGCCATGATTAGAGCCAATGTTGAAGAAGACCGAGAGGCAACTATGGCTAGATTCATTGGAGGTTTAAAGAAGGAGATAGCTGATGTGGTTAGAATTGCAACATTATATAGAGATGGAGGATTTGCTGCACAAAGCTATTCTAGTGGAAAGGCAATTGAAAGCTAAGAGTACTTCCAAATTTACTACTAGTCCTTCATGGAGATCGAATTGGCAAAACAACAAATCTGTGTCAAAGCCAAAGGAAGATGCAAAGGCCAAAAATTCGATTGCTGCACCTAAAGGTAAAATGGAAACTAATTTATCCTCTAGATCTCGTGATATCAAATGTTTCAGGTGTCAAGGAGTTGGACATATTGCTTCTCAATGTCCAAATAAAAGAGCCATGATGCTACTGGATAATGGAGACAGAGAGAGTGTGAGCTCAAGTGATGATGACATGCCACCATTGCAGGATTGTAGTGATGTTGAAGTTGCTGAACCTGTTGTTGGAGATGTGCTTGTTACTAGGCGTGCTCTCAACATGCAACCTAAGGCGGGTGGTAATGAGGAGCAACGTGAGCATATATTTCATACAAGATGCCATATAAACGACAAGGTATGCAGCTTAATCATTGATAGTGAAAGTTGTACTAATGTTGCTAGCACCTTGTTGGTTGAAAAATTGAGTTTGCCCACATTAAAGCACCCTAATCCATATAGACTTCAGTGGCTGAATGATTGTGAGACATAAGGGTGACTAAGCAAGTGATGATTTCATTTTCCATTGGTAAATACAAGGATGAAGTTCTTTGTGATGTGGCATATGCATGCTGGACATCTACTTCTTGGGAGTCCGTGGTAATTGATAGAAGGGTTTATTCATGATGGGTACAAAAATAGATACACTCTTGTTATGAACAATCACACCATTGTTTTAGCACCTCTCCAACCAAACCCGAGGCCTATGCTGATCAAATCAGAATTACAAGAGAGTGTAAGTTGAGAGAGGAGCAATTGAGCATTCAAGAAAAAGAGAGGAAAGATAAGAAAAATGAGAGTGAGCAGAAGAAAAGAAAAGAAAAATTAGAATCCAAAGAAGAGAAAAAAAAGAGAGTGAGTGCATTGCAAGCAAAAGAGAGGTTGAGAGTGCCTTGTTAGCAAAAGAGCAGCTACTTGTGCTCATACACAAGGATGTTTATTTCACTAACGAACTCAATTCTTCTTTGCCTAGTATGGTTGCTTCTTGTTACAGGAATTTGGTGATATTTTTCCAGAAGAAATTTCCCATGGATTACCTCCTACAAGAGGTATTGAGCGTCAGATTGACTTAATTCCAGGTTCTTCAATCCCAAATAGACTAGCCTACAGAACAAGTCCAGAGGAAGCAAAAGAAATTCAAAAGCAAGTAGATGAGTTGCCACAAAAAGGATTGTGAAGGAGAGTCTTAGCCCATGTTCTGCTCCTGTGATCTTGGTTCCGAAGAAAGATGGGACGTGGCGCATGTGTACGGACTGCCGAGCCATAAATAAAATCACTGTAAAGTATCGATATCCTATCCCTAGATTGGATGATATGCTTGATGAATTGCATGGTTCGTGTGTGTTTTCTAAAATAGATTTGAAGAGTGGATACTATCAAATTCGCATGAAAGAAGGTGATGAATGGAAAACAGCTTGAAAACAAAATAATGGTTTATATGAGTGGATGGTGATGCCATTTGGCTTATCTAATGCACCCAGCACCTTCATGAGGTTAATGAACCATGTTTTGCGTTCTTCATTGGGAAATTTGTTGTAGTGTATTTTGATGATATTTTGATTTATAGCAAACCTTAGATGAACATGTTAATCATTTGCATGTTGTTCTTAAATGTTTTGAGAGAAAACAAATTATATGCTAATCTTAAAAAGTGTTCATTCTGCCATGAATCTGTTGTGTTTTTGGGTTTTGTTGTTAGCTCGAAAGGAATAAGTGTGGATGAGGAGAAGGTAAGGGCAATTAGAGAATGGCCTACACCTAAGAATGCAAATGAGGTAAGAAGTTTTCATGGTTTAGCAAGTTTTTATAGAAGGTTTGTAAAGAACTTTAGTTCTATTGCTGCACCTTTGAATGAACTTGTTAAAAAGAATGTTGTGTTTAAGTGGAATGACGTGCATGAGGAAGCTTTTAATTCATTAAAAGAAAAATTGACCAATGCACCTTTGCTTTGTTTGCCTAATTTTGATAAAGCTTTTGAAATTGAATGTGATGCATTTGGTGTGGTATAGGGCCGTGCTAATGCAGGACTCTAAACCAATTGCTTACTTTAGTGAAAAGCTTAATGGGGCATCATTGAATTATTCCACGTATGACAAAGAGTTGTATGCTTTTGTGAGAGTTTTGCAAACTTGGCAACACTATTTGTGGTCAAGGAAATTCATAATTCATTCTGACCATCAAAGCTTGAAGTTTCTAAGATCTCAAGGTAAGCTTCAAAAAAGACATGCCAAGTGGTTGGAATTCATTGAGATGTTTCCTTATGTAATCAAGTATAAGAATGGTAAGGAAAACATAGTGGCTGACGGATTGTCCAGAAGGTATGCATTGCTTACTTCTTTGCAAACTAAATTACTTGGTTTTGAGTTTATAAAGGACTTATATGCTAATGATTCTGACTTTGGCCAAGTATGGGATTCTTGTTCTAAACATGCTTTTGGGGGCTATTATAGGCATGATGGTTCTTGTTAAGAAAAATAAGTTGTGTGTGCCTGTTTGCTCCTTGCGTGAAATGCTAGTTAGAGAAAGTCATGGTGGTGGATTGATGGGACATTTTGGGATAAAAAGGACTTTAGAATATTGCATGAGCATTTTTATTGGTCTAACATGAAGCATGATGTGCAATCTGTCTGTGATAAGTGCATAACATGTAAACAAGCTAAATCTAAAGTCATGCCCCATGGCTTCTATACACCTTTGCCTGTGTCTAATCAACCTTGGACTGATATTTCAATGGATTTTGTGTTAGGATTACCTCGATCTCAAGGTGGCAAAGATAGTATATTTGTCGTTGTTGATAGGTTTAGTAAAATGGCACATTTCATTGCATGCTCTAAAACCAATGATGCAACACATATTGCTGATCTGTTCTTTAAAGAAATAATGTGCTTGCATGGATTGCCTAGAACAATAGTAAGTGATAGGGATGTGAAGTTCCTAAGTCATTTTTGGAAAACTTTGTGGAATAAACTGTTAGATGTATGCCCTAGAAGCCAATTTTGGCTGACACATTATTAATTCTAGGACATAATTTGTACTTGACTTTATTATTATTGAATAAATGAAAGGCATCTTTTTCATTCATATTATTATTGTGTCTATGAATCGTCCAAGGAATTAATAAGATGATGATGCATATTCTCAAGAGTTGAGAATTTGAGCCATGTATCATTAGTGATTAATTTCTAAACGCTCCTAATCGATGGATCATCACGAGGACGGTGATCGATCCGATCAGATCAGTGCACAGATTACTTTTCTTATGGATGGACAAGACTCGAGTCCACAGTGTAGCGATACTGAAGTAATAGTGCAGGTGCTTGTTAAGAACAAGGGTACTGAGCGTGACCAATACAAGAAGTCACTTGGATGTCTATCCACTCGTCAGTGACTTGCTTGATGTTGCAGTAGTGTGATTGGTCCTTTGACCTGCGGTACTTCGGCTACTCACAGTGAGGTTATTGTAGTTTGACTGCACACATACATGGTCTCTAGACATATGGGTCCATGCAGTGTAGATTGGCTGCAGTAAGTTCACTGTAGGAGTAGGGTATGCACCTATAAGGAATCTATCGACCTTAATAGATAAGGAGAGATCCTATGTGATTTATAAGACTGAGTTCGTAAGACCTCGGCCGGGGCAGTATGCACAGTGGGGAAAGGAGTTTTCCACTCTCGAACTTAAGTCGAATAAATCTTCACATATGACAGACGATGGGGTTTGACGAGTTATCCATGACCTCCGTCCTGTAGGGATCCACGATAGTAGGACTGTATCACATGATAACTGCACCTAGAGGTTCATCATTCTATTCTACTGGGTAGCCACTACATGCTGCTAAGTGTCACTGGTGGATGGTGGGACTCACAGGGATTATCTCGATGATCGATAAACCCTAATGAGTAGAGTTAAAATCGTTCCAATCCATTGAAAGGAGTTTTCAATGATATTATGATAGAGATCATTATATCTCACTACCAGTCAGAGTAGAACCTATGGGGTCACACACACTAGAAGTATTGACCGATCCGATGGTTGGATCGTGATTAGGAATCACAAGTAATCAATTCGATTGATATTCAGTTGAAGAAGGAACAAAGGGAATTAATTAATTGGACTTGAAACAAGAGTCCTACTTCGAGTATGATTCCTAGAGTCCTAATTGGATTAGGACTGGAAAATCCTAGTTGGAGTAGGGACTGAGATTCTTACTTGGAATAGGATTCCTACAATCCTAATGAGATTAGGAGTTTTAAATTAAAATCGGATTCCTACTTGAGTAAGAATTCCTAGAGTCCTAATCAGATTAGGACTTCGGATTCAAATAGAGTCCTAATTGGATTAGGACTAAAATTAAATATGTCCTAATTTGGAATTAGGGTTTCTTAAGTCACAATTAATTATTAATCTAATGAATCAATAAGACCCCTAATTGGATTAGGATTGAAGAGTTCAATTGAGTCAAAATTGATTTAAGTTCTAATTGGATTAGGACTTACCTAGATTGGATCCAAATTGGTTCACCCTTGGGCTAAGCCTAATTGGATTAGGGCTTGACCAACATTAGGGCATCCCCATCCTTACTTAATAAGGATTAGGGCAACCATGAAGGAGGGGCTTCACACCCCTCCTCCTTTGATCCCTTGGTGCGGCAACAAGAGGGGCCGGCGCCCCTCTTGGTATACATCAAGGGCTCCTAACTTGTAGGAGCCCTAGGAGGCTATAGAAGAGGCAGAGGGGTGTGACGCTCTAATTGATTGAACCCTCTCCCTCTTTGTGCCGTGGCCACCCTCTCTCCTCTCCTTGTTCAAGCCGCAAGCAAAGGAAGAAAAGGAAAAAGCCATTGGCGGCCCCCTCCTCTTCTCTTCCTCCTTCCAACGCAAGGAAAAGGGAGTAGGCTGGCAAGGGCTTTGGTTCTTCATCCAGTTGCCTTCTTCTTCTTCCTCCTCTCAAGCACAATCAAGGGTTGATTGATAGAGAGGAAATCAGCCATCAAAAGAAGTCTTTGCAAGGGAGCTAGCACCCCGGAGAGACAAGAAAGCTTTGATTGGTCCTCTGCTTCGTGTGGATACCCGTAGAGGCCGGACGTCTTGAACGGCTTCAAACGAACCCTCTTCCTAAAACCACGAACTCAGATTTGCCGGTGATCATCTACCCGCACAAGGTGAAGATCTGATCTTCAAATTAGTTTAAAAGTTTTTAATCCTTACCTATCTACGAACGGTTCATGAAACAACGTTCATGCGATGAAACGTCGATCCCGCACATGCCTCTTCCGCTGCCATCTGATTTTATTTTTGGAAATATCAGCGGCATGGGCGGGTTTCCCAACATAAACTAGAAACAAAACTCTTATTTTCTACTGTTGCACATCCTCAAACGGATGGACAAACTGAAGTAGTAAATAGAACACTTTACTACCTTATTGCGTGCTATCATTCAAAAGAATTTGAACAATTGGGAGAAATGCTTGCCACATGTTGAGTTTGCTTATAATAGAACTGTTCATTCTACTACTTCTTATTCTCCTTTTGAAGTTGTGTATGGCTTTAATCCTTTGACTCCTTTGGACATCTTACCTTTGCCTACTATTGAGTGTACCAATTTGGATGGTAAGAAAAAGGCGGATGCTATTAGGGAGTTGCATGCAAAAGTTCGAGCCAACATTGAGAGGAAGAATGAGCAATATGCAAAGCAAGCAAATAAGGGGCGTATTAAAGTTATTTTCGAACCGGAAGATTGGGTTTGGGTTCATATGAGGAAGGAGAGGTTTCCCACTCAAAGAAATTCTAAGCTGCAAACAAGAGGAGATGGACCCTTCCAAGTTCTAGAGAAGGTCAATGACAATGCCTACAAGCTGGACTTGCCAAGTGAATATGGTAATGTAAGTGCTACCTTTAATGTGGCTGATCTATCTTATGTTTGATGTAGGTGATGAATCTGATTCGAGGACGAATCCTTTGAAGAGGGAGGGAATGATAGAGACGCAACCAGCCCATCTAAAGATCCTTTGCATGCAATTAAAGGTCCTATGACGAGGGCCAAGACTAAGAGGATGAAACAAGCTTTGGAAAGCCTGATCATAAAAATCAAAGGAAAAGAAGACCAACGTGAGATAGAGGCTGCACCTAATTGGGTCACTTTTATACAATTGGGTGAAGATGCTTTGAGTCCAACCGGAAGACAACAATTTGGAAAGTCCAAATCACATGACAAGAAGCATTCATGGGAAGGCCAACTTTCCTATTGTATTTGGATTTTCGTGCATATTTTTGGGGTGTTTTTTCAGATGATATTTTGTATTCCCCAAGTCACATTCAGACTTTCTTGTAGTTCCCAAAGTCACTATAATTACTTTGGGATCTTTTTCCTGAGTTCTGGTTACTTTTCTAGGAGTAGGTGTAACATGCATTTTTCCAAGCCTTGGTAAACGCAGCCTTGGTAAATGCATAACAAGTAGTGCTATGTAATTTCCTAGGAGTTGCTTCTCTTTGAAGCCTTTTCAGCCTTAAAATAGCACCTGATTGTACTTGAGAGGGGGGGACGCATGAATGAAATTTGAGAGTTTCTCTTATGTGAGAGCTTCGCCTTTGTTCTTGGATTAGAACTTGATAGTGTTGGTTCTACCGGCAGGTCGCGGTTAGGGTCACGCTTCTTTTGATAACTTTGGTTCTACCGGCAGGTCGCGGATAGGGTCAAGTTTCTCTTTCTCTACCTGTTTTCAGGACGGTCCGAAGTTTGCTCTTATCACCTGCGGCTTGTGTCGTTCAACTTCCGACTCTCGTTAGCCACTGGGTGCCCTTCCTGCATGAGCACCCCTCCAATGGCAAAATCCGATACGTCGGTGTGGACTTCAAAAGAAGTGAAAAAGTCCGGTAGCATGAGGACCGGCTCCACCATGACCGCGCTGCTTGAGACGATCAAATGCCTCCTAACATTGGTTTTGACCACCGCCATGGTCGATCCTTCTTTAACAAATCCGTCGGTGGGGCGCATAAATTCGAATATCTGGTGATGAACCTCCTATAGTAATTTGCCCAGCCAAAGCTCGGGTAGAGCTCGAGAGACCACACTGGCTATGGCTGAAATTTTCGAGGGATCCATCATGAGCCTTCCATCGCCCAATGATGTGCCCGAGGAACAGCACCCTCCGCTGCTACGCAAACACACACTTCTCCCTTTTTACAAAGAGCTAGTGCTGCCGTAAGGTGGACAAGACTTGCCTCCAGGTGCGCCACATGCTCATCCAACATGCGGCTGTACACAACAATGTCATCCAAGTATACTACCACGAATTTGTCAATGAAGTCGTGGAGTACATGCTGGCATCAAAGCACAGAAAGTTGCTGTACGTTGGTGAGGGCCAAAAGGCATGACAAGGTACTTGAAGCTCCCGTACCTTATCACACATGCAGTCTTCTCAATGTCCTCCTCCGCCACACGGACTTGATAGTACCCGCTGCGAAGATCCAACTTGGGAAATCCATCGTGCCTTACTAGGTTGATCGAACAAATCATCAATCCGTGGAGTGGGGTACTTGTTCTTCACCGTGAGTTTGTTGAGGGCCCTGTAGTCAATGCAGAGTCTCAACGAACCATCATGCTTCTTCTGAAAAAGTACCGGTGCTCCATATGGACTTTTCGAAGGTCGATGAATCTGCTGTCCACCAACTCCGTTAGCTACCTCCTCAGCCCCTGGAGTTCAAGTGGGACCATTCTATATGGTGCTTGAGCTAGTGGACATGCTCCATGCACCAAATCAATCCGATGATCGATTTCTCTTTTTGGCGGCAATCGCTTGGGTAACTCGAGGGGCAATCACATCCTTGAATTCAGTGAGAACACCCTTGATGGGTGCTGGAATCTCGTCTCCTTCCGGTAGGTCTTCCTCCTGAAGGGACGCAATATATGTTGGAAGTCCCCTTCTCAGCCCTTAGCAAGTTGCATCGCCGATAAGACTCGCTGCAGAGTCCCTTTAATTAGCTTTCCGGGAACTACGCAAGCTCCACTCGAATTCCAAGACCACCACCACATCTGAATCCGGCTTTACCATGGCTTGTAGCTGGGTAAGCAAAGACCATACCAATGACCACCTCGTAGTCGTCGATCGGGGCAACCACCACTGTCACCCATCCGGTCCATGCTCCGAATTGGATCTCGACATCCTTCGATGTTCCGCTTGTAGCTACCTCTGCGGAGTTGACCATCTTGAATGTGTGTTCACCAGGTTCAATCTTCAGATTGAGCCTCTTCGCTATAGCTAAGCTCACGAAGAAGTCAGTGGCAACCGTATCAATGAGTGCCGGAAGATGTGACCACCAATACTGATAGGTGCATAGAGCAAGCCTCGTGGCCCCTTGGCCTTCAAGGCGTTGAGACTGAGTGAGCCCATCCTTTGGTCGGTCTCTTGCTTCTCCTCCACCACCATAGATGCTATCTTGCCTCTCAATGGACAGTCCTTCACCTTGTGTGGTTCATTGCAAATATAGCATGAGATAGTGCTGGTACCTTGCGCCACCCCTTTGCCCTTTGCTTGGGAAAGCCACTCCACTTGAGGAGCCCGGATTCGAACCTTTTGCACCTCCCGTGTGACCTGATTTCGCTCCCCCACCTTTGCCCTGTTTCGAGGCTTGGGCTTTGGGAGCTGTAGGTTGAGTCTTGAACTCAATGAGAGCCTCCGCTTGAGCTATCGCCTCGTTCAAACTCTGGACTTCTCTTCGCTGCAGTTCCATCTTGGCCCACGGTTTGAGCCCGTCAAGGAAGGTGAAGAGAGAGTCTTCGTTGCTGAGGTCTGGTACCTCCAACAATAATTCGCTGAACTCTCGCACATCACCCTTTTGCGTGAGTCACCGTAGTCGTGCTCGAGCAACATCCTTAGCGAACGCGGGGAAGAATTGCTTTCGAAGTTCAGTTTGGAACTGTGCCCAAGAGGTGATTGGAACAGCCCCTCGCTTCACATCATCAGCCCGACGTCGCCACCAAAGCATCGCCACGTCCTCAAAAACATGGCTGTCGTGCTCACCTTCATGGCTTCCTCCCTCACGCCGGTAACCTACAGGTATTGTTCCACGGTGAAAAGAATGTTATCCACCTCCTTCGCGGACCGTCGTCCGCAGAACTCCTGTGGCTTGGGAACATCAAGCTTGTGTAGGGGGCGCGTAGCCTCTCTTGCGACCTCCATTGTCAATGGAGAAGAGGGCCTATGGTGGTACTCTCCTTTAAAAGGTCAACCACCTAATTTTGGAGAGCCTTCACCGTGATCTCCAACTTCTCGTTACGCCGCAGCACTTCCTTATAGCGCCGCTCCATATCGAAGGAATCTGGTTCAGCTGAGCGGCAATCTCACCTTGGAGGGTTGCGTCCCTACCCTCAAGGTCCTCCATCCGCCCTTCAACCTCAGCTATTTGGGCCTCGCACCTCCGTAATCGATTGTCGGTGGAGATAACCGGAGATGCAATACATGACCCATGCAGGGAATCATCAACTGGATGTGCTCCACCCATCGCCGAACCTCCTCCTGAGGCAGGATTGGGATTCACGGTCGAGGAAGATGCGTCCGCCATTCCCACCATGGAAGTTACCGTAGAGGTCGTCTCCTTCATTTCTGGTATGGCTCTGATACCAAGTGTCACGTACGAGGGGATTTCAAAGTGGATCCCAACAACGTGCGGCTCGTTCTATCGAAGATAACCGATCAGCCTTCCCCGGCGTGGGAACCTAGTCTCTATGACTTAGGTCACGCCTAACAAAAAATAATGCAGAGAAGCACAACACCAGAAAATACCACGAAGGAGAGAGAGAAATACAGGGGGAGAGAACTTTATTGAATAACCACTCAACTGATTACAATAAGCTCTCCTGGTCTCTCTGGTCTCTCGAGCTCTACCCGATACCAATCCCTCCCCTTTGAGGGTCCTCTTGTAGAGGAGCAACCTCCAATTACAAGTCCCTCATGAACTCAACTTTTCATGTACAAGATAAGGATGAATCCTAGATAAGATAGAAAAACCCCCATTCCCATATGATTCTATGCAATCAGATGAAACGGCCAATTTCGTGCCCCAACCAAACTCGGATTACAACGAAACTAGATTCATTGGATTCGGAACGAAAAATCCTTCCAGTGAGACCCTCTCGATTTACGGCAGCACCAGCTCTTTGTAAAAAGGGAGAAGTGTGTGTTTGCGTAGCAGCAGAGGGTGCCGTTCCTCGGGCACATCATTGGGGATGGAAGGCTCATGATGGATCCCTCAACACTGAATCAGACTCGTTGCAGCAGCTTTTCTCCTAATGATGAACCAGCATGTATTCTTGCCAATACACACCTTGGAGCACATGCCCTCGGGCCCCATGCTCCTGGGTATTCCTCCTAGATCTTGCACATGTTTCCCTAGGTGATCCTAGGGCCCAAATTTGATCTCCAAGTTGCCCAAATCTCTAGAAAGTACGGTCAGACCTCGAACCCGTCCAGCGACCCGATCTGGTTTATACCTTGATCCGTGTCCGGTCCAGCCCCAATTCAAGGTGCCATGATAGCTGCTCCAATGATGGATGTTCTAAAGAAGAAGGAATTTCAATGGACCAGTGAGGCTGAAAGAAGTTTCCAAGAGTTGAAGTCCAAATGATGCGACTCATCAAAAAGAACAAGCTAAGTCAAGTATATCAAGTGATCCTTTGCACATTCCAAGTGGGCCTATTACAAGATCCCAAGCTAAAAGACTTAGAGAAGCTCTGATTGGGCTTGTTCTAAACATATGGGCTAGGCAAGCTTCGAGTGGATCTACAAATATAAAACTGGGCTTGAGCAATTCACAAGAAGTCATCAATGTCATTCAAGTAGAAAAGATGGGAGCTATTGATGATACTTGGCCAAATCAACCATAAATGAAGAAGTCTTGTAGAATTTCATACATAGGCTGATTTATTTGAATTGGACTTTATTAATTTGAGCTCAACATGTTGTTTTTATCTTCATTTAATGGGCTGAACGAATTTATGAAGACTTTTCATCATCTGAAACTTCTCATTAGTTGCTTTATGTTTCCAATGCTTGGAGGGGCGTTCCAAGGTTATTAATTAATGCTTTGTGTTTCCCATGCTTAGAGGGATGTTCCAAGGTATTTTATTTATGGTTTAGGTTTTCCATGCTTGGAGGGGTGTTCCAAGGTAGTTAATTAATTTTTTGTGTTTCCCATGCTTGGAGGGGTGTTCCAAGACTAGTATTTATATTTGAGGTCATGTAAAGAATTGGACAATGAGTTTGTTCTGAATTTCAAATTTGAGAGAAGCTTTCTCTTATGTTCTTCATTGAACTGCCTTATCAAGGATTAATCAACCTTGTGGCGTTTCAGCACTTTGGGTCCTTGTTTCTTCATATTCAAGGGTTCTAGTGGATCATCCAAATCTGGTTTTAGCTTTCTTGGGGTTAGAATACCATCTTGTTCGTGGGTTCTAAGGATCTAATCCTTGTGGGTTCGCATCATTTGGTATCAGAGCTTTGGCCCTAAAATCAGGTTACTATCCTTTTTTTTCATCTGTTCATCATATTCTTTTGTCTTCTTCTTAAACATTAAGTGATTCATCTTGTTTCTATCTTTATCCATCAGCTCCAATTTCTATTTTCTCAGTTGAATTCCTGAGCATCTGGCAAAAAAAAAAAAGTATATATATCCAGATTCAAAAAAAAAAAAAAAAAAAGAAAGGAATTTGCCATTGTAATCACAAGCACTAGTGATATTGAATTTGATTGTTCCTTTGGGGATCGATTGCTTCCAGATTAAAGTTTTTGATTTTGTCCCTTAAAGTAAAGTGTTGAATTGAATTTTGCAAGGTTGAGTAAATCTTTGTTTGAGTTGATCAATTCCTTAAAGAGCTACAAGAGAAAGCTAAGAGTGGAGAGATATCTTTTGAGGGTAACTACGTGAGGGAGTGTGTAAGGTTTATTATCGCTAATATTTTCTTGCAGCTTTAACAATATCTCATGGGGATGAAACCACATCTAACCAGGGAGATACACAAAATATAGCATTGATGATAAACGCCATGCAACAACAGTTTGAACATTTACATGTGGTTTTCGGTGAATTCAGGGACAGGATGGATAGGCAAGACATTGTGATTGCAAATTTACAAGGAGGGCAGCCGAATAAAAATCCTAATCCTAGAAAACCTGCAAGGCGAGGACCTATGCCTGTGGATGAATTTGATAATGAATATGAAGCAGGAAGTGGGAATGAAGAAGATTATGAGTCTGATTGTAAAATGGGTAGAAAACGGCCTAGAGGAGCTAGGCATGGAAGGGGTTATAGAAGAAATGGCCCTAAGGGCAGAGATGAGGTAGATAGGGACCTTGGGAGCATCAAAATGAAGATACCTTCTTTCCAAGGTAGAAATGACCCTGAAGCTTATTTGGAGTGGGGGAAAAAGGTGGAATTGATTTTTTTTGATTGTCATAACTACTTAGAAGAAAAGAAGGTGAGTTTACTAATTATGCAATCATATGGTGGGATCAATTGGTGTCAAATTGGAGGAGGAATCATGAGAGACCTATAGAAACTTGGAGGGAAATGAAGGCCCTAATGAGGAAAAGGTTTATACCTAGTCATTATTACAGGAACTTTTATCAAAAATTACAGAGCTTTACACAAGGTTCAAAAAGTGTGGAGGATTATCATAAAGAAATGGAGGTTGCTATGATAAGGGCTAATGTTGAAGAAGATAGCGAAGCTACGATGCCTCGGTTTCTGGCTGGGTTAAATAGAGATATAGCCAATGTAGTGGAGCTTCAGCACTATGTGGAGTTAGAAGATATAGTGCATATGGCAATGAAGGTGGAAAGGCAATTAAAATGCAAGGGGGCAGCAAAGTATACTTCAGGTCCTGGTTCATCTTGGAAGTCGAATTGGAAGAAGGATGACAAAGTTGTTCCTACGGAAACACTCAAGGGTACAAGTGATGCTTCCACCAAAAACAAAGGTAAATCTGCCTCCCGACCCTCTAGAAATAGAGATATAAAACGTTTCAAGTGCTTGGGAACATGACCTATTGCTTCACAATGTCCAAACAAGAGGACCATGCACATGTATGACAATGGGGACGTGCTGAAGGATGCTAGTGATGATGGGGTTGAATATCCAGTGGAGGGACAGTCACTTGTGGCCAAATGTGCCTTGAATTCCCAAGTTAAAGGACATGACATGGTGTAAAGGGAGAACATGTTCCATACTCGTTGTCATATAAACAGTAAGGTATGCAGTATGATTATAGATAGGGGAAGTTGCACAAACATTGCAAGCACCACATTAGTTGAGAAATTACACTTGTCTACCATTAAACGGCCTAGACCTTACAAGTTGCAGTGGTTGAATGAATGTGGGGAAGTTAAGGTTAACAAGCAAGTTTTGATTGCTTTTTCAATTGGTAGATATCGTGATAAAGTGTTGTGTGATGTAGTCCCTATGCATGCTGGTCATATATTTTTGGGGAGACCTTGGCAATTTGATAGAAAGGTGATACATGATGGGTTTAAGAATAGGTACTCATTTGTAAAAGATATCCAAAAGGTTACTCTTGTACCATTAACTCCAAAACAGGTCTATGAAGACCAATTGAAGTCGAAGAGAGAAAGTAAGGTAGAGAGTTCAAAAAGAAAGGAGTGAAAATGCTAGTAAGACTAAGAATTAAAAAAAAGAAATTCAAAAAGAAAAGAACGAAGTGGCGCAAAAAAAGGAAAGGCCACAAGAGAGAAAAGAAAAAGAAAGAGAGGAAAGAAAAGAAAAAGAAAGAGGAGAGAAAAGAAAAGGAAAAGGTGAGTTTTTATGCAAAAGAGAGTGATGTGAAAGTTGCTTATCTTGCTAAACAGCCTTTGTTTGTACTTGTGTACAAAGAGGCTTGTTTTGTTGCTAATGACCTTAACCCTTCTCTTCCTAGTGTTGTTGTTTCTTTTTTGCAGGAATTTGAGGATGTGTTTCCTAAGGATGTTCCTAGTGGGTTACCTCCCATTAGGGGCATAGAACATCAGATTGATCTCATTCCTGGAGGTGCCATTTCGAACCATCCAGCCTATAGAAGTAATCCGGAGGAGACAAAGTAACTTCAGAGGCAAGTGGAAGAGATCATGTTAAAGGGATATGTTAGAGAGAGTTTGAGTCCTTGCACAGTTCCTGTACTTCTTGTTCCTAAAAAAGATGGTTCATGGAGGATGTGCATTGATTGCAGAGCTGTGAACAACATAATGGTAAAGTATCACCATCCTATTCCTAGGTTAGATGATATGCTAGATGAGCTGCATGGATCTAGTATGTTCACTAAAATCGATTTGAAGTCTGCATATCATCAAATTAGGATGAGGGAAGGAGATGAGTGGAAAACTGCATTCAAAACTAAGCATGGACTTTATGAATGGTTAGTAATGCCATTTGAACTCACTAATGCACTGAGCACTTTTATGAGGTTAATGAATCATGTTTTGCGTGCATTCACTGGGAAGTTTGTTATGGTATACTTTGATGACATTTTAGTGTACAGTAGAGATTTTGATGAACATATGCGTCATTTACGTTGTGTATGTGCTAAGGAAAGAAAAACTGTATGCTAACCATAAAAAGTGTAGTTTCTCCATGAACAAGGTTATTTTTCTTGGTTTTGTTGCGAGTGCATAAGGAATAGAGGTTGATGACGAGAAGATAAGGGCAATTAAAGAGTGGCCAACACCTAAAAGCATAACCGAGGTAAGAAGTTTTCATGGTTTAGCTAGTTTTTATAGGCCTTTTGTCAAGGATTTTAGCACACTTGCCGCACCTCTCACTGAAGTCATTAAAAAATCTGTTCGTTTTAAATGGGGCAATGAACAGGAGTGTGCATTTAATGTTATTAAAGACAGGTTATATTCTGCATCTGTAGTAGCCTTACCTAACTTTGATAAAATTTTTGAAATTGAGTGTGATGCCTCGGAAGTTGGTATAGGAGCTGTCTTGATGCAGGAGATGCAGCCTATTGCTTATTTCAGTGAAAAGTCAAACAGGGCAGCCTTGAACTATCCAACATATGACAAGGAGCTTTATGCACTTGTGAGGGTGTTAGAGACTTGGCAACACTATCTTTGGTCCAAAGAATTTGTCATTCACACAGATCATGAATCTTTGAAGCATCTTAAGGGTCAAGGAAAGTTGAACAAAAGGCATGCTCGATGGCTGGAATTTATTGAAATCTTTCGATACGTCATCAAATACAAGCAAGGTAAGGAGAATATAGTTGCAGACGCCTTATCCCGAAGGTATGTTCTTCTTACTTCTCTAAATGCAAGGTTGCTTGGTTTTGAGTATGTCAAAGAATTGTATGCCAATGATCATGACTCTGATGTGTTTGTTCCTTGTGAAAAGGGAGCATTTGGTAAATTTTATAGAGTTGATGGGTGTTTGTTCAAGAAAAATAAGTTGTGTGTGCCACAATACTATATGCGTGAATTGCTTGTCAAAGAATCACGTGGGGGAGGGTTATTGGGGCACTTTGGTGTCAAAAAGACCTTAGCAGTCTTGCTTGAACATTTCTTTTAGCCTAGGATGCGACGTGATGTAGAACGAATCTGTGATAGATGTATCACCTGTAAGAAGGCTAAATCCAAGGTCTTACCACATGGGTTTTATACGCCTTTGCCTGTACCTAGTGAACCATGGTAGATATCTCAATGGACTTCATTCTGGGGCTGTCTAGATCAAAGAAAGGTAAGGATTCAATTTTTGTGGTAGTTGATAGGTTTTCTAAAATGGCTCATTTTATTCCTTATCATAAAACTGATGATGCCACTCATATTGCTGATTTGTTCTTCAAGAAAATTGTGAGACTTCATGGTGTCCCTAAAAGTATTGTTTCTGATAGGGATGTAAAGTTTCTTAGTTACTTTTGGAAGGTCCAGTGGGGAAAGCTTGGTACTAAGTTGTTATTTTCTACAGCTTATCATCCACAGACTGACGGTCAAATTGAGGTCGTTAATTGAACTTAACTCAATTGCTTCGAACTGTTATTCAAAAGAATTTGAAGAGTTGGAAAGATTGCTTGCCTTTCATTGAGTTTGCATATAATAGAATTGTACATTCATCTACTGCATATTCACATTTTGAGATAGTTTATGGTTTTAATCCACTAACTCCTTTGGATTTGCTACCTTTGCCTATCGATGCAAGAGTTAGCCTTGATGGGAAGAAGAAAGCTAAAATGGTGAAGGAACTTCATGAACGTGTTAAATAGCACATTGAGAAGAAAAATAAGCAATATGCATCTAAGGCTAACAAAGGATTAAAGCAGGTTGTTTTTGAGCCAGGTGATTGGGTGTGGGTGCATATGAGAAAGGAGAGGTTTCCAGCACAAAGGAAGTGCAAACTGAATCCAAGAGGGGATGGTCCATTTCAAGTTCTTGAGAAGATCAATGACAATGCTTAAAAGATAGATCTTCCAGGTGAGTATAACATTAGTGCTACATTCAATGTTGCTGATCTTTCTCCCTTTGATGTAGTCACGATTTGGGGACGAATCCTTTTAAGTAAAGGGGGAATGATGCGACTCATCAAAAGGAACAAGCTGAGTCAAGTATATCAAGTGATCCTTTGCACATTCCAAGTGGGCCTATTACAAGGTCCCAAGCTAAAAGACTTAGAGAAGCTCTGATTGGGCTTGCTCTAAACAAATGGGCTAGGCAAGCTTCGAGTGGATCTACAAATATAAAGCTAGGCTTGAGCAATTCACAAGAAGTCATCAATGTCATTCAAGTAGAAAAGATGGGAGCTGTTGATGATACTTGGGCCAAATCTGCCATAAATGAAGAAGTCTTGTTGAATTTCATACATGGGCTAATTCATTTGAACCTGGACTTTATTAATTTGAGCTCAACATGTTTTTATCTTCATTTAGTGGCCTGCACGAATTTATGAAGACTTTTCATTATTTGAAACTTCTCATTAGTTGCTTTGTGTTTCCCATGCTTGGAGGGGCTGTCACGTACGAAGGGATTTCAAAGCGGATCCCAACAACGTGCGGCTCGGTTTACCGAAGATAACCGATCAGCCTTCCAGGCGTGGGAACCTAGTCTCTATGACTTAGGTCATGCCTAACAACAATAATGCAGCGAAGTACAACACCAGAAAATACCATGAAGGAGAGAGAGAAATGTAGGGGAAGAGAACTTTATTGAATAACCACTCAATTGTTTATAATGAGCTCTCCTGGTCTCTCTGGTCTCTCGATCTCTATCCGATACCAATCCCTCCCCTTTGAGGGTCCTCTTATAGAGGAGCAACCTCCAATTTCAAGTCCCTCACGAACTCAACTTCCCATGTATAAGATAAGGATCAATCCTAGGTAAGATAGGATAACCCCCATTTCCGCAGGATTCTGCGCAATCAGATAAAACGGCCCAGTTCATGCCCCAAACGAACTCGGATTACCATGAAACTAGATTCGTTGGATTCGGGACAAAAAACCCCTCCAGATGCCCCCTTTCTCACTTTGAACGGACTTCTGTAGAGTTCCCAAAATGCCCCTCAAAGTAAAAGCGCATGGAAACAGCGTTACAGCCACGTCTTCTAACCATACACGTTTTCAGTTATAAAAACATGTTAAAACATGTCCCTTGCCTTCTGGAGACTTATGCCACGTTCCTCCATCAGTGGCACATATTTCCATGCATCTCAATTTCTCGAATTCAGTCCATGCTTCGAGATAAGCCCACAATGCTGAATCAGTCTCGTTGCAGCAGCTTTCCTCCTGTGATGAACTAGCATGTATTCTCAACAATAGACGCCACGTGCCCACGGCCCCATGCTCTTGGGTATTCCTCCTAGATCTTGCGCACATTTTCCTAGGTGATCCTAGGGTCCAGATTTGGTCTCCAAGTTGCCCAAATCTTCAGAGAGCACGGTCAGACCTCGAACCTGTCCAGCGAGCAGATCTGGTTTATACCTTGATCCGTGTCTGATCCAGCCCCGATTCGAGGTGCCGTGACATATGTACGTGGATTGGGACAACCCAATTAACCTTATAGATCTATCTCTATAGATCTTCATCCCTAGGATGTGGGATACTTCTTCCAAATTCTTCATGGAGAATTGTGATATAGCCAAACTTTTATTCCTTGTAATGCAGGGATGTCATTCCCGGATAAGAGAATGTCATCCACATACAAAACAAAAAATACAATCACTGAACCATTAGCCCATTTATATATGCAAGGTTCTTCTTCATTCCTAATGAAGCCATACGTTCTGATCACTTTATCAAAACGTATGTTCCAACTCTGAGAAGCTTGCTTTAATCCATATATAGATCTCTGAAGCTTGCACACTTTTGATTCCTCTGTGGATGTAAAGCCTTCAGGTTGTATCATATATACCTCTTCTTCCAAATCTCTTTTCAAGAAAGCGGTTTTCTCATCCATCTGCCAGATTTCACAATCAAAATGTGCTGCAATCGCAAGCATAATCTGAATGGATTTGGGCATTGCCACAAGCGAAAATGTATCGTTATAGTCAATACCATAACGTTGACGATATCACTTGGCAATCAGACGACCTTTGTAGGTCTCCACCTTTCCGTGTGCGCCCCTTTTCCTTTTAAAAAATCCATTTACACCCTGATAGGGGAAAAAATGGATCGTCCAGCCCACAACTAAAGGCCGCCCTGCTTCAGCCAAATAAACATCAACACCAACCAGTCAAATCCACAGTTCAATCTAGAGTCAGCTCGCCTTCGGGACTTCGCCGAAGGCTCCACCAACTTCAGATAATTTGCCGACTCCTCCGACCAAGTTCGAGATGCCTTCAATATTCACCGACCTGCCCCGACTAAGCTCGGGTCGCCTACCTCAATTGTACGCCCCGACCCTCGAGCTCGGGGTGCTCCATCGAGCACGCCTCGGAACCCAGAAAGCCGAGCTACTCCCAGCACTCGCCAAGCCGACCTTGTCAAACACATGATGCGACCTTTTAATGAGCTCGTTCTCGCCAACGACCGCACCCATGTGCGTGCCTACGTCCATCTGCGTGGCCGTACTATACAATACTACCGTTGTCAAGAATGGGTAGTACTACATGCCACCAGCCAGTCTAAGCTGCATGCCATCTAGCTCAGAGCCACGCCTCCTCATGATG
The DNA here is from genome assembly GCF_009389715.1 of Phoenix dactylifera. Taxonomy (NCBI): domain Eukaryota; kingdom Viridiplantae; phylum Streptophyta; class Magnoliopsida; order Arecales; family Arecaceae; genus Phoenix; species Phoenix dactylifera. The sequence goes on from NW_024068601.1 coordinate 22,122, forward strand.
AGGACTCACAGTGCCTCTATTAGCTAGGCCACTCCACTGAAACTATAAATAGCTCGGTCTACCGAAGATAATCGATCAGCCTTTCTGGGGTGGGAACCTAGTCTCTATGACTTAGGTCACGCCTAACAACAATAATGTAGCGAAGCACAACACCAGAAAATACCACAAAGGAGAGAGAGAAATACAGGGGAAGAGAACTTTATTGAATAACCACTCAACTCATTATAGTAAGCTCTCCTGGTCTCTCGAGCTCTACCCGATACCAATCCCTCCCCTTTGAGGGTCCTCTTATAGAGGAGCAACCTCAATTACAAGTTCCTCACAAACTCAACTTCCCATGTACAAGATAAGGATGAATCCTAGATAAGATAGGAAAACCTCCATTCCCGCAGGATTTTGCGCAATCAGATGAAACGGCCAATTTCGTGCCCCAACCGAACTCGAATTACAGCGAAACTGGATTCGTTGGATTTAGGACGTAATATCTTCTAGATGATACCTTTTCCACTTTGAACGGACTTCTGTAGAGGTCCCCAAATGCCCCTCAACGTGAGAACGCGTGGAAACAGCGTTACAGCCACGTTTTCCAACCATCCATCTTTTGGTTATGAAAACATGTTAAAACATGTCCCTTGCCTTCTGGAGACTTCTGCCACGTACCCCCATCAGTGGCACATATTTCTATGCATCCCAATTTCCCGCATTCAGCCCATACTTCGAGATAAGCCCTCAACACTAAATCAGACTCGTTGCAGCAGCTTTCCTCCTAATGATGAACGAGCATGTATTTCTTGCCAATACACGCCTTGGAGGATGTGCCCCCGGCCCCATGCTCTTAGGTATTCCTCCTAGATCTTGCACACATTTCCTTTGGTGATCCTAGGGCCCAGATTTGGTCTCCAGGTTGCCCAAATCTCTAGAAAGCACGGTCAGACCTCGAACCCGTCCAACGACTCGATCTGGTTTATACCTTGATCCGCGTCCGGTCCAGCCCCGATTTGAGGTGCCGTGACACCCTCTCCCACCTAAGCCGAAGTCGCCCCTGACGAGGCTAGGCGGTACTCATTGATGTTGTCCTCGAACTGCCATAGTTCGTCACCATACTCCCTGCTTGCTTCTGAATCTGATAGTCCTTTCCATCAGACTAAGTATTGCACACGGTTACCCTTTTTCCTATCCGCCTTGATTTCAGAAACCTTCTTGGTGTAATGAACTCGTACGGCCACTGGAGCTCGCCCGCTTTGAGCCCAAGAAGGGTCAGTTGTGTCCTCTTTGAACAGTTTCAACAGGGACACGTGGAACACTGGGTGCACTTTCAATTTGGAAGGCAGCGACAATCGGTACCCTGTCTCTTCAATTCGATGTGTGATGATGAAGGGACCTTCATACCTCCTCACGAGTGCTTTGTGGTAGCCTGACTTCAATTTCATGTGATGGTAAAGCTTCACCAATACCCGATCACCAACCGAAAATTCAGCTGCCCGCCACTTTATGTCAGCCCACTTCTTCATCCGTTTGGTCGCCTTCAACAAGGAGACCTGAACCAAATCTGTATCCTCCTTCAGATCCCTCACGAACCTGTAGGCAGTCGGACAGCTTAGTGCCCTTTCCATCCCCTATTTGATGTCTAATGCATCCATGAGCCAGCTCTCTAACTGATAGGATACTTCTCAAAACCCTAGAAGAAAAGTGGGGTTAACTTCAACCTCCCAAATGGACTGATTCTTCAGATATTTCTGTTGAAGCAATTGTGCCAGCTCAAGGGGATTGAAGACCAAGGCAGGGCTCTTGTTGACAAAGAAAGTCTAAAAAGGCAAATTAACGCATTTGAAGGTAACTGCCCTATGTACGTATAGTAGAAAGACCCATCGGACCTGTGAAAGTCTCGTTTTTGACTAAACTAAGAAACACGGGCTTTGCTGCGATGAGGATGCCTTTTTAATCAGCCAGCGTCAAGACCTACAACAGAGTCCTACCATGTTAAGGGAGAGTACCCAACTTGCTCGTTGACACATGAGGGGAAAAGATAAAGAAGGAGTTCCAGCAGCAGGCTTTGGGGGAACTCATGGCATTCATAACCCTCTTTTGACTTATGTCCCATGTAGTCCGCTGCGATACTTCCCGGAGTGTCTGGTTGTAGCCCTGTAATCATCTCAAAGAGTGATTTACCCGTCGACTCTGATCGCTGTAAGTTGTAGCCGAATTTGGCTTGGTCCAAGAGTCGCACCCAATCCCACTGGTTGGCACTCACATAGTGCCTCAAATACATCTCCAATAATGCATTGGTTCGCTCTATTTGGCCATCGGTCTGAGGGTGGAAGGCCGTGGACATCTTTAGCTCTATTCCGAGTATCGAAATAACTCCGTCCAGAACCTTCCTGTGAAGCGAGCATCGCGATCAGAAACGATACCCTGTAGTATCCCCCAATATTTCACCACATATGTGAAGAACAACTACGCCACGTCCTCCGCATGGCAAGTAGTAGGTGCTGGAATGAAGACTCCGTACTTGAAGATGCGATCCACCACGACCATGATAGAACTGTTCCTATCCACTGGAGGTAGTCTGATGATGAAGTCCATGGAGACACTCTCCCACAAATGCTCTGGTATAGGTAATGGTTCCAACAACCCCGCAGGCTGTCGATGTTCGACCTTGTCTTGTTGGCATTGCAGACAAGTGCGAACATACTCCTCGATGTCATCCCGCATCATCGGCCAATAGTAGTTATGTTCCATGAGAGCTTGGGTCCGATGCACCCCCTGGTGTCCCGCCCACATAGAATCATGGTGTTCTCGCAACACCTCGCGCCTCAGCTCTCCACCTGAAGGCACATAGACACGTCGCCCTGGTGTCAAAATCAGCCCTCCTTTGGTCCAGAAACGGCACGCCTTGCCGTCTTTGATGAGTTCACCCATGGAAGTGGCCCATGGATCCTTCTCCATCTCGATTTTGACCCTCTCCGTTAGTTTACTTACTGGTCCGGAAAATGAAGAATAGCAGCCAACTGTACCTTCCTACTCAAGGCATCAGGAATCGAATTAGTTCGGCCCGGCTTGTTCTCGATTTCGAAATCGAATTCAGCGAGAAATTGCTGCCATCTCGCCTGCCTGGGGGTGAGCTTTGGCTGGGTCTGAAAGTAGCCTATAGCCACGTTATCCGTGCGCACCACAAACTTAGATCCGAGTAGGTAATGATGCCAGGTTCGAAGACAGTGCACAATCGCTGTCATCTCCTTTTCATGAACTATATACCTGCGCTCGATGTCGTTCAACTTCCGACTCTTGTAGGCCACTGGGTACCCTTCCTGCATGAGCACCCCTCCAACGGCAAAATCCGATGCGTCGGTGTGGACTTCAAAAGAAGTGGAAAAGTCCAGTAGCACGAGGACCAGCTCCACCATGACCGCCTGCTTGAGACGATCAAATGCCTCCTCACATTGGTTTGACCACCACCATGGTCGATCCTTCTTTAACAAATCCGTTAGTGGGGCGCATAACTTCGAATATCCGGTGATGAACCTCCTATAGTGATTTGCCAAGCCAAAAAAAGAGCGTGTGTAACTCGTGTAGGTACCTCCCACTCGGTTATGGCTGAAATTTTCGAGGGATCCATCATGAGCCTTCCATCCCCAATGATGTGCCCGAGGAACGGCACCCTTCGCTGCGCAAACACACACTTCTCCCTTTTTAGAAAGAGTTGGTGGTGCCGTAAGGTGGAGAAGACTTGCCTCAGGTGCGCCACATGCTCATCCAACATCCGGCTGTACACAACAATGTCATCCAAGTATACCACCATGAATTTATCAATGAAGTCGTCGAGTACATGCTGCATGAAAGCACAGAAAGTTGCTGGTGCGTTGGTGAGGCCAAAAGGCATGACAAGGTACTCGAAGCTCCCATACCTTGTCACACATGCAGTCTTCTCAATGTCCTCCTCCGCCACGCAGACCTGATAGTACCCGCTGCAAAGATCCAACTTGGAAATCCATCGTGCCTTACTAAGTTGATCGAACAAATCATCAATCGATGGAATGGGGTACTTGTTCTTCACCATGAGCTTGTTGAGGGCCCTGTAGTCGATGTAGAGTCACAACGAACCATCGTGCTTCTTCTGAAAAAGTACCGGTGCCCCATACGGACTCTTCGAAGGTCGAATGAACCCATTGTCCACCAACTCCGTTAGCTACCTCCTCAACTACTGGAGTTTAGGTGGGGCCATTCTATATGGTGCTTGAGCTGGTGGACATGCTCCATGCACCAAATCAATCTGATGATCGATTTCTCTTTTTGGCGGCAATCGCTTGGGTAACTCGAGGGGCATCACATCCTCGAATTCAGTGAGAACACCTTTGATGGGTGCTGGAATCTCCTCTCCTTCCAGTAGGTCTTCCTCCTGAAGGGACGCAATATATGTTGGAAGTCCTCTTCTCAACCCCTTAGCAAGTTGCATCGCCGATAGGACTCGCTGCGGAGGCTCTTTAATTCGCTTCCCTGGAACTACGCAAGCTTCACTCTAATTCAAGACCACACATCTGAATCCGGCTTTACCATGGCTTGTAACTGGGTAAGCAAAGACATACCAATGGCCACCTCGTAGTTGTCGATCGGGGCAACCACCACTGTCACCCGTTCGGTCCAAGTGCCGAATTGGATCTCGACATCCTTCGACGTTCCGCTTGTAGCTACCTCTGTGTAGTTGACCGCCTTGAATGTGTGTTCATCAGGTTCAATCTTCAGATTGAGCCTCTTCGCTGGAGCTAAGCTCACAAAGAAGTTAGTGGCACCCGTATCAATGAGTGCCTGGAACATGTGACCACCAATGCTAGGTACATAGAGCAGGCCTCGTGGCCCCTTGGCCTTCAGGGCATTGAGTCCGAGTGAGCCCATCCTTTGGTCGGTCTCTTGCTTCTCCTCCACCGCCATAGATGCTATCTTGCCCCTCAATGGACAGTCCTTCACCTTGTGCTGTCCATTGCAAATATAGCATGAGATAGTGCTGGTACCTTGCGCCACCCCTTTGCCCTTTGCTTGGGAAGCCCCTCCACTCGAGGAGCCCGGCTTCGAACCTTTTGCACCTTTCTTGTGACCTGATTTTGCTCCCCCACCTTTACCCTATTTCGATGCTTGGACTTTGGGAGCTGTAGGTTGAGTCTAGAACTCGATGAGAGCCTCCGCTTGAGCTATCGCCTCGTTCAAACTCTGGACTCCTCTTCGCTGCAGTTCCATCTTGGCCCACGGTTTGAGCCCGTCAAGGAAGGTGAAGAGAGAGTCTTCATTGCTGAGGTCTAGTACCTCCAACAATAATTCGCTGAATCTTGCACATACTCACGCACATCACCCTTTTGCATGAATCGTCGTAGTCGTGCTATAGCATCATCCTTAGCGAACATGGGGAAGAATTGCTTTTGAAGTTCAGTTTGGAACTGTGCCCAAGTGGTGATTGGAACAGCCCCTCGCTTCACATCGTCAGCCCGACGTCGCCACCAAAGCATCGCCACGTCCCTCAAGAATATGGCCGCCGTGCTTACCTTCATGGCTTCCTCCCTCATGCCTGTAACCGGCAGGTATTGTTCCATGGCGAAAAGAAAGTTATCCACCTCCTTTGTGGACCGTCGTCCGCAGAACTCCTGTGGCTTGGGAACATCAAGCTTGTGCAGGGGGCGCGTAGCCTCTCTTGCGACCTCCATTGTCAATGGAGAAGAGGATACACCTGTGGTGGTACTCTCCTTTAAAAGGTCAACACCTGATTTTGGAGAGCCTTCACCATGATCTCCAACTCCTCTTTATGCCGCAGCACTTCCTTATAGCGCCACTCCATATCAAAGGAAATCGGGTTCAGCTGAGCGGCAATCTCACCTCGGAGGGTTGTGTACCTACCCTCAAGGTCCTCCATCCGCCCTTCAACCTCAGCTATTTGGGCCTCGCACCTCCGTAATCGATTGACGGCGGAGATAACCGGAGATGCAATATGTAACCCATGCAGGGAATCATCAACTGGATGTGCTCCACCCATCGCCGTACCTCCTCCTGAGGCTGGATTGGGATCCACGAAGATGCGTGCGCCATTCCCATCATGGAAGTTACCGTAGAGGTCGTCTCCTTCATTTCTTGTATGGCTCTGATACCAAGTATCACGTACGAAGAAATTTCAGAGCGGATCCCAACAACGTGCGGCTCGGTCTACCAAAGATAACCGATCAGCCTTCCTGGCGTGGGAACCTAGTCTCTATGACTTAGGTCACGCCTAACAACAATAATGCAGCGAAGCACAATACCAGAAAATACCACGAAGGAGAGAGAGAAATACAGGGGAAGAGAACTTTATTGAATAACCACTCAACTGATTACAATAAGCTCTTCTGGTCTCTCTGGTCTCTCGAGCTCTACCCGACACCAATCCCTCCCCTTTGAGGGTCCTCTTATAGAGGAGCAACCTCCAATTACAAGTTCCTCATGAACTCAACTTCCCATGTACAAGATAAGAATGAATCCTAAATAAGATAGAAAAACCCCCATTCCCGCAAGATTCTGCGCAATCAGATGAAACGGCCAAGTTCGTACCCCAACCGAACTTGGATTACAATGAAACTGGATTCATTGGATTCAGCACGAAAAATTCTTCTAGATGGAACCTTTTCCACTTTGAACGGACTTCTGTAGAGTTTCCAAAATGCCCCTCAACGTGAGAATGCGTGGAAACAGCGTTACAGCCACGTTTTCTAACTGTCCATCTTTCGATTATGAAAACGTGTTAAAACCTGTCCCTTGCCTTCTGGAGACTTATGCCACATACCCCCATCAGTGGCACACATTTCTATACATCCCAATTTTCCGAATTCAGCCCATGCTTCGAGATAAGCCCTCAACACTGAATTAGACTCGTTGCAGCAGCTTTCCTCCTAATGATGAACAAGCATGTATTCTTGCCAATACACGCCTTGGAACATGTGCCCCCGGCCGCATGCGCTTGAGTATTCCTTCTAGATCTTGCACACGTTTCCCTAGGTGATCCTAGGGCCCAGATTTGGTCTCCAAGTTGCGCAAATCTCTAGAAAGCTATTCCAAGGATGTCCTTTATTCTTTGGTTAGCCATCCGGGATACCTTGTATACTCAAGCTGCTTGCTTATATGCTTTGGCATTATTTAGGTCGCCCAATGTGTTTTGTGTGGGGGTGGACATGAGGATGTGGATCATTTATTTTTTGAGTGCCCATTCTCTCAGCGCATCTGATCCGTTCTTTGTGCTAAGTGTAATATTCCGTGGGCCTCGCGTCGATGGATGGATACGATCTCTTGGCTTTCTCACATGGTTGGTCGTTCACTCTTGGGTCGAACTGCAAAGCTTATGGTGGCAGCTGTGGTCTACTATATTTGGAGGGAACGTAATGCTCGTTTGCATGGCGATGGCCCTACACATGAGTGTGTTCTTCTGAGAGAGATTACTTTTTGTATTGTGACTCAGATTAATCTCACACGGGGTGTGATTCCATCTCCTGCTAATAGATGGCTTCACAATTCGTGGGGATTCTCTGATGATATCTTTTGACACTCTCGTCATTTTGTTCTTATAAGCTTTGTAGTTAGTTGTTGTGGCTAGAGGGGTATGCCCTCCTAACCTTTGATTTATGGGGTATGCCCCTGTGCATTTGTACGTCATTTCCTCAATTTGGATATATACACACTTACCTTTATCCCAAAAAAAAAAAATCTCTAGAAAGCACGGTCAGACCTCGAACCCGTCCAGTGACCCGATCTGGTTTATACCTTGATCCGTGTCCGGTCCAGCCCCGATTCGAGGTGCCGTGACAGGGCGTTCCAAGGTAGTTAATTAATGCTTTGTGTTTTCATGCTTGGGGGGATGTTCCAAGGTAGTTAATTTATGCTTTATGTTTCCCATGTTTGGAGGGGTGTTCCAAGGTAGTTAATTAATGCTTTGTGTTTTCCATGCTTGGAGGGGTGTTCCAAGACTAGTATTTATATTTGAGGTCATGTAAAGAATAGGACAATGAGTTTGTTTTGAATTTCAGATTTGAGAGAAGCTTTTTCTTATGTTCTTCATTGAACTGCCTAAACTTATCAAGGATTGATCAACTTTGTGGCGTTTCAGCACTTTGGATCCTTATTTCTTCATATTCAAGGGTTCTAGTGGATCATCCAAATCTGGTTTTAGCTTTCTTGGGGTTAGAATGCCATCTTGTTCGTGGGTTCTAAGGATCTAATCCTTGTGGGTTCGCATCACCAAACTTGTTGAAGCACCGGTCCTAGCACTACCAGATTTCTCTAAGCCATTCCAAGTGGAGTGTGATGCTTCCAAAGTTGGCATAGGAGCTGTTCTCTTGCAAGGGGGAAGATCTGTTGCTTATTTCAGTGAGAAATTCAGTAATGCAAAGCTGAAATATTCAACCTATGACAAGGAGCAATATGCAATTGTTCAATCCTTGCGGCATTGGGAACATTATCTTATTGGTGTCGAATTTGTGCTCTATTCCGACCATGAAGCTTTGAGATTCTTGAAGGGCCAAAAAAAGCTGAATTCTCGCCATGCCAGTTGGGTATCTTACCTTGACATTAATGTCATTCTAAATTTTTTTAGTTTGAATGAACCATCACTTTTCCCCAGATCAAACTGTAATCATCACCATCTACAGGCCTACGTGTGATGCCATATCTCCGTCGCCACTGTAGGTCCAGCCTAGCTATGGTAGGATGTAAAGTTTCCTCCCCACTCATCTCAGTAGCCTAGCTATAATAGGATGTAAAAGAAGCCCGAGCTCAAGCCGAGCTCAGGCTCGGGCTCGAACTTGGGCTCATAATTGAAACGAGCTTCACAAGCTCAAGTCCGAGCTTTTGCTTTGCCAAGCAAGCTCGAGCTCGAGCCCAATACAGAGCTCGGTACCGAGCCCGAGCCCGAGCCCAGTTTCTGTAAAACGAGCCGAGCCCGAGCCTCCCCAAGCTCGGGCTCGGCTCGGCTCGTTAACAGGCCTACATCATAGGCTAGGTCATATTAACAAGAATTGGATGAACAGATTAAGTAAAGAGGGAATCCTCAATATTAATAATTGTGAATCATTGATAACCTGTGAGTCATGTCTTCTTGGAAAGATGACCAAATCACCTTCTACCGAAAAAGGTGAACGAGCCAGTGATTTATTGACCCTTGTACATACTGATGTATGTGGGCCAATGAGCACAAAAGCTAGAGGTGGATACTCATATTTCATTATGTTTACAGACGATCTATCTAGGTATGGGTACGTCTATCATATGAAACATAAGTCAGAATCGTTTGAAATGTTCAAACTATTCCGTAATGAAGTGGGGAAACAAATTGGAAAGAGTATTAAAACTCTTCGATTAGATCGAGGAGGTGAATACCTCATCAGTGAGTTTATGACTTATCTAGGAAAGAATGGGATCCTCTCCCAGTGGACTCCTCCTAGTACACCATAGTATAATGGTGTGTCAGAAAGGAGAAATCAAACTCTATTAGACATGGTTCGATCCATGATGGGCTATGCAAGTCTACCGATATCCTTCTGGGGATATGCACTCAAGTCAGCATGTTATATTCTTAATAAGATTCTTAGTAAGTCTGTGAATAAAACACCACATGAGATATGGACAGGACGTAAACCGGTGCTCACTCACTTTAGGGTTTGGGGGTGTCCGGCCTATGTCAAACATTTGAAAGCAGATAAACTTGAAGCTAGGTCTGACAAATGTTTCTTTGTCAGTTATCCTAAAGAGACTAAGGCGTATTACTTCTATCTTACTGAAGAACAAAAGTTGTTTGTCAGCAATAGAGCAGTCTTCTTAGAGAAGAAATTCCTTGAAGAAGGAAGTAATAGTTCAAATGTTGAACTTAAGAAAATTCAACATGTAGAAGAACCGACACCAACCACTGAACGTTTAGAATATGAGTTGATTAGATCAAACCCAGAACCCATTATAGATACCCCATTAAGGCGATCAAGAAGAGTACCACGTCAAAGATACTACGATTTCTTGGTCCGGGATGGGGATCCTATCGAACTTTATAAAAACGATGAGGATCCGGTCACCTATATGGATGCAATGCAGAGGCATGACTCTGATAAATGGCTTGGAGCCATGCAATTCGAAATGGGGTCCGTGAAGGTCAATGATGTGTGGACATTAGTGTTAGAAATGTGCCCTAGAAGCCAATGTGGCTGACGCATATTTGTAATCTGGGGCACAAATTTGTAATTTGACTTTTATTAATAAATAACATTGGGCAATTTATTTTTCATTCATCTTTGTATGTGTCCATGAATCATCTAAAAAATTAATAGATGATGACACATATTCTCAAGGAGTTGAGAATTTGAGGCACATGTCGTTAGGGATTAATTTCTAAATGCTCCCAATCGATGGATCCATCACGAGGGACGGTGATCGATTCGCTGAGATTAGTGCACAGATCACTTAGTTAGATGGACGAGTCTCGAGTCCACGGTATAGAGACACTGGAGTGATTGTGCGAGTACTTGTTAGAGAATAAGATACTGAGCGTGACCAAAGAAAGTAGTCACATAGATGTCTATCCACTCGTCAGTGACTGCTTATGCAGTAGTTGTATGACTGATCATTTGACTTGCGATGCCTCAGCTATTCACTATGAGGTTGCTGTAGTTTGACGAGCATGTGAACTTGGGCCCTAGCCATTCGGATCCTTCTAGTGCAGATTGGCTGCGGTAGGTTCATTTTGGAATAGAGTTGCATCTAGCTGGGATTTATCGACCTTTATAGATTTGGAGTGATCCTATGTGATTTATGAGACTAAGTTCGATAAATTCTTGGCTAGGTATTTTGAAAAAAGAGTTTTCCATATCTCGAACTCGAAGTCGAATAAATTTAACATATGACAGATAATGGGGTTTGACGAGTTATCTTTAACCTCTGTCATATCGGAATCCATGATACAGGGATTGTATCATACTGAAAGTAGCTTGTGGCCACGTTATCCGTGCGCACCACAAACTTAGATCCGAGGAGGTAATGACGCCAGGTTCGAAGACAGTGCACAATTGCAGTCATCTCCTTTTCATGAACCGTATACCTGCGCTCGGTGTCGTTCAACTTCCGACTCTCGTAGGCCACTGGGTGCCCTTCCTGCATGAGCACCCCTCCAATGGCAAAATCTGATGCGTCGGTGTGGACTTCAAAAGAAATAGAAAAGTCCGGTAGCACGAGGACCGGCTCCGCCGTGACCGCCTGCTTGAGACGATCAAATGCCTCCTGACATTGGTTTGACCACCGCCATGGTCGATCCTTCTTTAACAAATCCGTCAGTGGGGCGCATAACTTCGAATATCCGGTGATGAACCTCCTATAGTAATTTGCCAAGCCAAGAAAAGAGCGTAAGTGTGTAACACGTGTAGGTACCTCCCACTCGGCTATGGCTGAAATTTTTGAGGGATCCATCATGAGCCTTCCATCCCCAATGATGTGCCCGAGGAACGGCACCCTCTGCTGCGCAAACACACACTTCTCCTTCTTCACAAAGAGTTGGTGCTGCCGTAGGGTAGAGAAGACTTGCCTCAGGTGTGCCACATGCTCATCCAATGTCCGGCTGTATACAACAATGTCATCCAAGTATACTACGAATTTATCGATGAAGTCGTGGAGTACACGCTGCATCAAAGCACAGAAAGTTGCTGGTGCGTTGGTGAGGCCGAAAGGCATGACAAGGTACTCGAAGCTCCCGTACCTTGTCACACATGCAGTCTTCTCAATGTCCTCCTCCGCCACGCGAACCTGATAGTACCCGTTGCGAAGATCCAACTTGGAAATCCATCGTGCCTTGCCAAGTTGATCGAACAAATCATCAATCCGAGGAATGGGGTACTTGTTCTTCACCGTGAGCTTGTTGAGGGCCCTGTAGTCGATGCAGAGTCTCAACGAACCATCGTGCTTCTTCTGAAAAAGTACCGGTGCTCCATACGGACTCTTCGAAGGTCGAATGAACCCGCTGTCCACCAACTCCGTTAGCTGCCTCCTCAGCTCCTGGAGTTCAGGTGGGGCCATCCTATATGGTGCTTGAGCTGGAGGACGTGCTCCATGCACCAAATCAATCCGATGATCGATTTCTCTTTCTGGCGGCAATTGCTTGGGTAACTCGGGGGGCATCACATCCCCGAATTCAGTGAGAACACCCTCGATGGGCGCTGGAATCTCCTCTCCTTCCAGTAGTTCTTCCTCCTGAAGGGACGCAATATATGTTGGAAGTCCCCTTCTCAGCCCCTTAGCAAGTTGCATCGCCGATAGGACTCGCTGCGGAGTCCCTTTAACTCGCTTCCCTGGAACTACGCAAGCTCCACTCGGATTCAGGACCACCACCACATCTGAATCCGGCTTTATCATGGCTTGTAGCTGGGTAAGCAAAGACATGCCGATGACCACCTCGTAGTCGTCGATCGGGGCGACCACCGCTGTCACCCGTCCGGTCCATGCGCCGAATTGGATCTCAACATCCTTCGACGTTCCGCTGGTAGCCACTTCTGCGGAATTGACCGTCTTGAACGTGTGTTCATCATGTTCAATCTTCAGATTTAACCTCTTTGCCGTAGCTAGGTCCACGAAGAAGTCAGTGGCACCCGTATCAATGAGTGCCTGGAAGATGTGACCACCAATGCAGATAGGTACATAGAGCAGACCTCGTGGCCCCTTGGCCTTCAGGGCATTGAGACTGAGTGAGCCCATCCTTTGGTCGGTCTCTTGCTTCTCCTCCACCGCCATAGATGCTATCTTGCCCCTCAATGGACAGTCCTTCACCTTGTGCGGTCCATTGCAAATATAGCATGAGATGGTGCTGGTACCTTGCGCCACCCCTTTGCCCTTCGCTTGGGAAGCCCCTCCACTCGAGGAGCTCGGATTCGAGCCCTTTGTACCTCCTTTGTGACCTGATTTCGCTCCCCCACCTTTGCCCTGTTTCGATGCTTGGGCTTTGGGAGCTGTGGGTTGAGTCTTGAACTCGATGAGAGCCTCCGGTTGAGCTATCGCCTCGTTCAAACTCTGGACTCCTCTTCGCTGCAACTCCATCTTTGCCCACGGTTTGAGCCCGTCAAGAAAAGTGAAGAGAGAGTCCTCGTTGCTGAGGTCTGGTACCTCCAACAACAATTCGCTGAACTCTCGCACATACTCACGCACATCGCCCTTTTGCGTGAGCCGCCGTAGTCGTGCTCGAGCATCATCCTTAGCGAACGCGGGGAAGAATTGCTTTCGAAGTTCAGTTTGGAACTGTACCCAAGTGGTGATTGGAACAGCCCCTCGCTTCACATCGTCGGCCCGACGTCGCCACCAAAGCATCGCCACATCCCTCAAGAACATGGCCGCCGTGCTCACCTTCATGGCTTCCTCCCTCACGCCGGTAACCTGCAAGTATTGCTCCACGGCAAAAAGAAAGTTATCCACCTCCTTCGCGGACCGTCGTCCGCAGAACTCTTGTGGCTTGGGAACATCAAGCTTGTGCAGGGGGCGCGTAGCCTCTCTTGCGACCTCCATTGTCAATGGAGAAGAGGATACGCCTGTGGTGGTACTCTCCTTTAAAAGGCCAACCACCTGATTTTGGAGAGCCTTCACCATGATCTCCAACTCCTCGTTACGCCGCAGCACTTCCTTATAGCGCCGCTCCATATCGAAGGAAATCTGGTTCAGCTGAGCGGCGATCTCACCTCGGAGGGTTGCGTCCCTACCCTCAAGGTCCTCCATCCGTCCTTCAACCTCAGCTATTTGGGCCTCGCACCTCCGTAATCGATTGTCGGCGGAGATAACTGGAGATGCAATACGTAACCCATACAGAGATTCATCAACTGGATGCGCTCGAAACGCTGTTTCCACGTGCTTTCTGGTGTCACGGCTCCTCGAATCGAGGCTGGACCGGACGTGGATCAAGGTATAAACCAGATCAGGTCGCTGGACGGGTTCGAGGTCTGACGATGCTCTCTAGAGATTTGGACAACTTGGAGACCAAATCTGGACCCTAGGATCACCTAGGGAAACGTGTGCAAGATGTAGGTGGAATACCCAAGAGCATGGGGCCGTGGGCACGTGCTCCAAGGCGTGTATTGTTGAGAATACATGCTGGTTCATCATTAGGAGGAAAGCTGCTGCAACGAGACTGATTCAGCGTTGTGGGCTTATCTCGAAGCATGGACTGAATCCGGAAAATTGGGATGCATGGAAATGTGTGCCACTGATGGAGGAACGTGGCATAAGTCTCCAGAAGGCAAGGGACACGTTTTAACACGTTTTTATAACTGAAAACGTGTATGGTTAGAAGACGTGGCTGAAACGCTGTTTCCACGCACTTTCTGGTGTCACGGCTCCTCGAATCGAGGCTGGACCGGACGTGGATCAAGGTATAAACCAGATCAGGTCGCTGGACGGGTTCGAGGTCTGACGGTGCTCTCTAGAGATTTGGGCAACTTGGAGACCAAATCTGGACCCTAGGATCACCTAGGGAAACGTGTGCAAGATGTAGGTGGAATACCCAAGAGCATGGGGCCGTGGGCACGTGCTCCAAGGCGTGTATTGTTGAGAATACATGCTGGTTCATCATTAGGAGGAAAGCTGCTGCAACGAGACTGATTCAGCGTTGTGGGCTTATCTCGAAGCATGGACTGAATCCGGGAAATTGGGATGCATGGAAATGTGTGCCACTGATGGAGGAACGTGGCATAAGTCTCCAGAAGGCAAGGAACACGTTTTAACACGTTTTTATAACTAAAAACGTGTATGGTTAGAAGACGTGGCTGAAACGCTGTTTCCACGCGCTTTCACTTTGAGGGGCATTTTGGGAACTCTACAGAAGTCCGTTCAAAGTGGAAAAGGTGCCATCTGGAAGGATTCTTCGTCCTGAATCCAACGAATCTAGTTTCATGGTAATCGGAGTTCGTTTGAGGCACGAACTTGGCTGTTTTATCTGATTGCGCAGAATCCTGCGGGAATCGGGGTTTTCCTATCTTATCTAGAATTCATCCTTATCTTGTGCATGGGAAGTTGAGTTCGTGAGGGACTTGTAACTAGAGGTTGTTCCTCTATAAGAGGACCCTCAAAGGGGAGGGATTGGGATCCGGTAGAGCTGGAGAGGCCAAGAGAGCTTATTGTAATCAGTTGAGTGGTTATTCAATAAAGTTCTCTTCCCCTACATTTCTTCTTCTCCTTCGTGGTATTTTCTGGTGTTGTGTTTCGCTGCATTATTGTTGTTAGGCGTGACCTAAGTCATAGAGACTAGGTACCCACACCAGGAAGGCTGATCGGTTATCTTCGATAGACCGAGCCGCACGTTGTTGGGATTCGCTTTGTAATCCCTTCGTTCGTGTCACTTGGTATCAGAGCCATACCAGAAATGAAGGAGACGACCTCTACGGTAACTTCCATGGTGGGAATGGCGGACGCATCATCCTCGACCATGGATCCCAATCCAGCCTCAGGAGGAGGCACGGCGATGGGTGGAGCGCATCCAGTTGATGAATCTCTGTATGGGTTACGTATTGCATCTCCGGTTATCTCCGCCGACAATCGATTACGGAGGTGCGAGGCCCAAATAGCTGAGGTTGAAGGACGGATGGAGGACCTTGAGGGCAGGGACGCAACCCTCCGAGGTGAGATCGCCGCTCAGCTGAACCAGATTTCCTTCGATATGGAGCGGCGCTATAAGGAAGTGCTGCAGCGTAACGAGGAGTTGGAGATCATGGTGAAGGCTCTCCAAAATCAGGTGGTTGGCCTTTTAAAGGAGAGTACCACCACAGGCGTATCCTCTTCTCCATTGACAATGGAGGTCGCAAGAGAGGCTACGCGCCCCCTGCACAAGCTTGATGTTCCCAAGCCACAAGAGTTCTGCGGACGACGGTCCGCGAAGGAGGTGGATAACTTTCTTTTCGCCGTGGAGCAATACTTGCAGGTTACCGGCGTGAGGGAGGAAGCCATGAAGGTGAGCACGGCGGCCATGTTCTTGAGGGATGTGGCGATGCTTTGGTGGCGACGTCGGGCCGACGATGTGAAGCGAGGGGCTGTTCCAATCACCACTTGGGTACAGTTCCAAACTGAACTTCGAAAGCAATTCTTCCCCGCGTTCGCTAAGGATGATGCTCGAGCACGACTACGGCGGCTCACGCAAAAGGGCGATGTGCGTGAGTATGTGCGAGAGTTCAGCGAATTGTTGTTGGAGGTACCAGACCTCAGAAACGAGGACTCTCTCTTCACTTTTCTTGACGGGCTCAAACCGTGGGCAAAGATGGAGTTGCAGCGAAGAGGAGTCCAGAGTTTGAACGAGGCGATAGCTCAAGCGGAGGCTCTCATCGAGTTCAAGACTCAACCCACAGCTCCCAAAGCCCAAGCATCGAAACAGGGCAAAGGTGGGGGAGCGAAATCAGGTCACAAAGGAGGTACAAAGGGCTCGAATCCGAGCTCCTCGAGTGGAGGGGCTTCCCAAGCGAAGGGCAAAGGGGTGGCGCAAGGTACCAGCACCATCTCATGCTATATTTGCAATGGACCGCACAAGGTGAAGGACTGTCCATTGAGGGGCAAGATAGCATCTATGGCGGTGGAGGAGGAGCAAGAGACCGACCAAAGGATGGGCTCACTCAGTCTTAATGCCCTGAAGGCCAAGGGGCCACGAGGTCTGCTCTATGCACCTATCTGCATTGGTGGTCACATCTTCCAGGCACTCATTGATACGGGTGCCACTGACTTCTTCGTGGACCTAGCTACGGCAAAGAGGTTAAATCTGAAGATTGAACATGATGAACACACGTTCAAGGTGGTCAATTCCGCAGAAGTGGCTACCAGCGGAACGTCGAAGGATGTTGAGATCCAATTCGGCGCATGGACCGGACGAGTGACAGCGGTGGTCGCCCCGATCGACGACTACGAGGTGGTCATCGGCATGTCTTTGCTTACCCAGCTACAAGCCATGATAAAGCCGGATTCAGATGTGGTGGTGGTCCTGAATCCGAGTGGAGCTTGCGTAGTTCCAGGGAAGCGAGTTAAAGGGACTCCGCAGCGAGTCCTATCGGCGATGCAACTTGCTAAGGGGCTGAGAAGGGGACTTCCAACATATATTGCGTCCTTTTAGGAGGAAGAACTATTGGAAGGAGAGGAGATTCCAGTGCCCATCGAGGGTGTTCTCACTGAATTCGGGGATGTGATGCCCCCCGAGTTACCCAAGCAATTGCCGCCAGAAAGAGAAATCGATCATCGGATTGATTTGGTGCATGGAGCACGTCCACCAGCTCAAGCACCATATAGGATGGCCCCACCTGAACTCCAGGAGCTGAGGAGGCAGCTAACGGAATTGGTGGACAGCGGGTTCATTCGACCTTCGAAGAGTCCGTATGGAGCACCGGTACTTTTTCAGAAGAAGCACGATGGTTTTTTGAGACTCTGCATCGACTACAGGGCCCTCAACAAGCTCACGGTGAAGAACAAGTACCCCATCCCTCGGATTGATGATTTGTTCGATCAACTTGGCAAGGCACGATGGATTTCCAAGTTGGATCTTCGCAGCGGGTACTATCAGGTTCGTGTGGCGGAGAAGGACATTGAGAAGACTGCATGTGTGACAAGGTACGGGAGCTTCGAGTACCTTGTCATGCCTTTCGGCCTCACCAACGCACCAGCAACTTTCTGTGCTTTGATGCAGCGTGTACTCCACGACTTCATCGATAAATTCGTGGTAGTATACTTGGATGACATTGTTGTATACAGCCGGGCATTGGATGAGCATGTGGCACACCTGAGGCAAGTCTTCTCTACCCTACGGCAGCACCAACTCTTTGTGAAGAAGGAGAAGTGTGTGTTTGCGCAGCAGAGGGTGCCGTTCCTCGGGCACATCATTGGGGATGGAAGGCTCATGATGGATCCCTCAAAAATTTCAGCCATAGCCGAGTGGGAGGTACCTACACGTGTTACACACTTACGCTCTTTTCTTGGCTTGGCAAATTACTATAGGAGGTTCATCACCGGATATTCGAAGTTATGTGCCCCACTGACGGATTTGTTAAAGAAGGATCGTCCATGGCGGTGGTCAAACCAATGTCAGGAGGCATTTGATCGTCTCAAGCAGGCGGTCACGGCGGAGCCGGTCCTCGTGCTACCGGACTTTTCTATTTTTTTTGAAGTCCACACCGACGCATCAGATTTTGCCATTGGAGGGGTGCTCATGCAGGAAGGGCACCCAGTGGCCTACGAGAGTCGGAAGTTGAACGACACCGAGCGTAGGTATACGGTTCATGAAAAGGAGATGACTGCAATTGTGCACTGTCTTCGAACCTGGCGTCATTACCTCCTCGGATCTAAGTTTGTGGTGCGCACGGATAACGTGGCCACAAGCTACTTTCAGACCCAACCAAAACTCACCCCCAAGCAGGCGAGATGGCAGCAGTTTCTGGCTGAATTCGATTTCGACATCGAGTACAAGCCGGGCCGAACTAATTCAGTCCCTGATGCTTTGAGTAGAAAGGCACAGCTGGCTGCAGTCTCTTCCTTTTCCGGACCAGCAAGTAACCTAATGAAGAGGGTCAAGACCGAGATGGAGAAGGATCAATGGGCCACTTCCATGGGTGAACTCATCAAAGACGGCAAGGCGCGCCGTTTCTGGACCGAAGGAGGGCTGATTTTGACACGAGGGCGACGTGTCTATGTGCCTTCAGGTGGAGGGCTGAGGCGCGAGGTGTTGCGAGAACACCATGATTCTATGTGGGCGGGACACCAGGGGGTGCATCGGACCCAAGCTCTCATAGAACATAACTACTATTGGCCGAAGATGCGGGATGACATCGAGGAGTATGTTCGCACTTGTCTACTATGCCAACAAGACAAGATTGAACATCGACGGCCTGCGGGGTTGTTGGAGCCATTACCTATACCAGAGCGTCCGTGGGAGAGTGTCTCCATGGACTTTATCATCGGGCTACCTCTGGCGGATGGGAACAGCTCTATCATGGTAGTGGTGGATCGCTTCTCGAAGTACGGAGTCTTCATTGCAGCACCTACTACTTGCCATGCGGAGGACGTGGCGCGGTTGTTCTTTACATATGTGGTGAAATATTGGGGGATACCGCGGAGTATCGTTTCTGATCGTGATGCTCGCTTCACGGGGAGGTTCTGAATGGAGTTATTTCGGATACTCGGAACGGAGCTGAAGATGTCCACGGCCTTCCACCCTCAGACCGATGGCCAAACAGAGCGAACCAATGCATTATTGGAGATGTATTTGAGGCACTATGTGAGTGCCAACCAGCGGGATTGGGTGCGACTCTTGGACCAAGCCCAATTCAGCTACAACTTACAGCGATCGGAGTCGACAGGTAAATCACCATTCGAGGTGATTACAGGGCAGCAACTAGACACTCCGGGAAGTATCGCAGCAGACTACATGGGACGTAGTCCGACCGCCTACAGGTTCGTGAGGGATCTGAAGGAGGATACAGATTTGGTTCAGGTCTCCTTGTGGAAGGCGACCAAACGAATGAAGAAGTGGGCTGACATAAAGCGGCGGGCAGCTGAATTTCAGGTTGGTGATCGGGTATTGGTGAAGCTTTATCATCACATGAAATTGAAGTCGGGCTACCACAAAGCACTTGTGAGGAGGTATGAAGGTCCCTTCATCATCACACATCGAATTGGAGAGACAGCATACCGATTGTCGCTGCCTTCCAAGCTGAAAGTGCACCCGGTGTTCCACGTGTCCTTGTTGAAACCATTCAAAGAGGACACAACTGACCCTTCTCGGGCTCGAAGCGGGCGAGCTCCAGTGGCCGTACGAGTTCATTACACCAAGAAGGTTTCTGAAATCAAGGCGGACAGAAAAAAGGATAACCGTGTGCAATACTTAGTCCGATGGAAAGGACTATCAGATTCAGAAGCAAGCTGGGAATATGGTGACGAACTATGGCAGTTCGAAGACATCATCAACGAGTACCGCCTAGCCTCGTCAGGGGCGACTTCGGCTTAGGTGGGGGAGGGTGTCACGGCTCCTCGAATCGAGGCTGGACCGGACGTGGATCAAGGTATAAACCAGATCAGGTCGCTGGACGGGTTCGAGGTCTGACGGTGCTCTCTAGAGATTTGGGCAACTTGGAGACCAAATCTGGACCCTAGGATCACCTAGGGAAACGTGTGCAAGATGTAGGTGGAATACCCAAGAGCATGGGGCCGTGGGCACGTGCTCCAAGGCGTGTATTGTTGAGAATACATGCTGGTTCATCATTAGGAGGAAAGCTGCTGCAACGAGACTGATTCAGCATTGTGGGCTTATCTCGAAGCATGGACTGAATCCGAGAAATTGGGATGCATGGAAATGTGTGCCTCTGATGGAGGAACGTGGCATAAGTCTCCAGAAGGCAAGGGACACGTTTTAACACGTTTTTATAACTGAAAACGTGTATGGTTAGAAGACGTGGCTGAAACGCTGTTTCCACGCGCTTTCACTTTGAGGGGCATTTTGGGAACTCTACAGAAGTCCGTTCAAAGTGGAAAAGGTGCCATCTGGAAGGATTCTTCGTCCTGAATCCAACGAATCTAGTTTCATGGTAATCGGAGTTCGTTTGAGGCACGAACTTGGCTGTTTTATCTGATTGCGCAGAATCCTGCGGGAATCGGGGTTTTCCTATCTTATCTAGAATTCATCCTTATCTTGTGCATGGGAAGTTGAGTTCGTGAGGGACTTGTAACTAGAGGTTGTTCCTCTATAAGAGGACCCTCAAAGGGGAGGGATTGGGATCCGGTAGAGCTGGAGAGGCCAAGAGAGCTTATTGTAATCAGTTGAGTGGTTATTCAATAAAGTTCTCTTCCCCTACATTTCTTCTTCTCCTTCGTGGTATTTTCTGGTGTTGTGTTTCGCTGCATTATTGTTGTTAGGCGTGACCTAAGTCATAAAGACTAGGTACCCATGCCAGGAAGGCTGATCGGTTATCTTCGATAGACCGAGCCGCACGTTGTTGGGATTCGCTTTGTAATCCCTTCGTTCGTGTCAATACGCTAACTGCACCAAGAGGTTCAAATATTCCATTCTACTGAGTTGACATCACATACTGCTAGGTGTCATTAGTGGATTGTGAGACTCGAAGGCATTCACTTGGTGATTAGTGAACCCTAAGAGTAGAACTCAAATTGTTTTAGTCCACTGAAAGGAGTTTCAGTGATATTGAGATGGAGATGGATACGATCTCTTGGCTTTCTCACATGGATGGTCGTTCACTCTTGGGTCGAACTGCAAAGCTTATGGTGGCAGCTGCGGTCTACTACATTTGGAGGGAACGTAATGCTCGTTTGCATGGTGATGGCCCTACACAGAGTGTGTTCTTCTAAGAGAGATTACTTTTTGTATTATGACTCGGATTAATCTCACACGGGGTGTGATTCCTTTAATGTTTACACAATAATCTCAAATCAAAGCCTCTTTTGTCAATCCGGGGCAATACGAGTGGCATAAGCTATTTCTTAGAAACGGGCTTTCGATAAGCAATTGGAGGACTACCGATTGACTGATTGACCCCGGGAGTCAAGAATCTAGGTTCGACGAGCTACCCACCAAATTGTTTGTATTCATGTCAGGATTTCGCACTGAGGAGGCCTTCGCTCCGTTGGGACGAGCTGGTCGAGATGTGGTGCCCAGTCATGTGTTCTTCTGAGAGAGATTACTTTTTGTATTGTGACTCGGATTAATCTCACACGGGGTGTGATTCCATCTCCTGCTAATAGATGGCTTCACAGTTCGTGAGGATTCTCTGATGATATCTTTTGACACTCTCGTCATTTTGTTCTTACAAGCTTTGTAGTTAGTTGTTGTGGCTAGAGGGGTATGCCCTCCTAGCCTTTGAATTTTGGGATATGCCCCTGTGCATTTGTACGTCATTTCTTCAATTTGGATATATACACACTTACCTTTATCCACAAAAAAAAGATGGAGATCTCAATATGTCTCATTACCAGTCAGAATAGAATCTACGGGGTCACACACATAGAGGATTTAATTAGTCAGACTATCATAATTGTGATTTAGAATCACAATAGATATCAATTATTTCTATGATTAGTGATTGAATTAACCCACTAAGTGTTAGTGAGTTAATGGAAGAAGAATTAAGCAGAATTGATTGCAATTGGATTGCAATTTGGGCTCGACCCAAATTAATTTGGGTTCATGATTGGGTCAATTTGATTAAACCAGAATTTGTACGGATTTTAAAGTCCACATGTCGTTGTAGGATGAATATGATTTAAGTCGTGCTCACACTATGCGGACTTTAAAATCCACATGGCATCGTAGGATGCATGCTCCCAATTAATTCTCCTAATAGGGTTAGGAGTTAGCCTAAGTCCTAATGTGATTAGGAATTGAGGATTAATCAAGTCCTAATGTGATTAAGAATTGGAGATTAATCAAGTTCTAATGTGATTAGGAATTGGAAAACCCTAGGGCCCTCATCTATAAATAGGAGGCGTGTGAGAGCCTTCTTCATGAAATTCCTCCCCATGCCTCCACCCTCTTCGTCTCCTTCTTCTCCACGACAGCAAGAGGAGATCTTCTCTCTCTTACGGCAGCAAGGTGAAGGTCCTTCTTCTTCCTTCAAGGCGTTGGAAAGAAAAGAAGAAGCAAGGAAAGAGCACTCCACACGGCAGCAAGGAAGAAGGAATTCTTCCTAATGCCAAGCCCCCTTCTTCCTTCTTCCCATGGCAGCAAGAGGGTCCTCTGCATCCTCTTCTTCCACGGCATCAAAGCAAGGAAGATTCCTGATTAAAGCTACCTCCATCTCTCCCTTAATTGCGAGCTAGGTTGAAGGAGAAAGCATTCTTCTTCAAAGAGGTATGCTGCAGATTTTTATCTTCTAAAATTATGATAATCATGAGAGGTCTTTGCAAGAAGCTAGCACTCCGGTAAGATCCTATCTCAGATGATTAGATCCTCATGTGGATACTTGTAAAGGCCGGACATATATGCGGCTTAACCAGGAACCTAGAAAGATCATCAGGCTGCGTTATTCTGCACCTACAGAATTTTTGAAGATGAAATCTTCAAATTTATCACTTCTGATTTTTATTTCAGTTTTATGAATCTTAATCAATCTTTCTCAGATCCTAATCTACCCTCCCTAATGAGTTCAAAGATCTTCTGGATTTGGATCCAGAAAAATTTTTGAATTGTACGATCCGAGGCACGTTCATGCGATGAACGACGTTCCGTACGAATTTCACTGCGAATGTCACATCGCACGGGGCGTATCTCAGCAGTGGTATGAAAGCCATGATTCTAGGGAGCATGATTAGGATTTAAGGATTGATTACCACATTATTAATCTGATTTTTAAGAGGATTATGCTTGCTGGATTTTCTGCGTGCTGAAATTTCATGTTGCTGAAATTTTCAGCATACAGATTTTTATTTTCCTTTGATCTTGTATCTTGTTTTTAGAATTGCAATAAGATTACAATGTTTGAAATCAAGTAATGCATGATCTGAAATCTAGAGAATAGCATAATAGGTTTAAAGTTTCAGATCTGAAAAATTATACATGAGATGCATGTGGTAATCATAATATTTATACTTGTTTAAAATTTTGTTTAATTCAATGTATGCATGAGATGTATGTATTAGTTAAACAAAATTTATTTGCATGAGATGTAAATAAAATTCTTAAACAATAGAACATTTACATAAGATGTAAACTGAAATAACTATGTCATTTACATAAGATGTAATCACATAATATATGAAAGAGTTTCATAATTACATAGGATGTAAACATAAACCAATGTGACATTTACATAATATGTAAATCAAATGACATATAGTATGGGGTAGATGGTTGCATTAGATGTAAATCCCAAGAGACCTAAAACCTTCCTGAATCAATCGAAAGTGAACGATACATTGAGCTAGCCATATTTGATTAATTGATCTAATTGGTGTTTAGAAAAGCTCAAAGGTGGTTGCTTAATTAGGACCTTACTCTCTAAGTAAGGGGAGCCTCCCACCTGCTTACCTGGCCAATTGATCGATTACCTTATATGAAAAGCTCAAAGTTGGAATCACTATGATCTGATTATCCAATATTAAGTCGATTGGTCTTCCACCATAGTAGAGTTGCTAAGATCTTTCCGGCGTTGATTAGTCTCAGCTGGATACAGTGGGCTAGTTGCATCGGACGATTGGACCTCTCTATTGATATGAGATGTTGTGGAGTAAAGATGGGGTTGGGCTCCAATAACTGTTAAGTGAGGATCCAATCACAGCTTTATTTCTGCGGGATATACAGTGGGTCTGACTTAACCAAGGAATGGGTCCAATAACTGTTAGATAAGGTCCTTATGATTTGGAGACCAGGTTAGCTCAATTTGCTTACGAAGCATTGTACAAGAGTTGTACACTCATCATCTATCTGTCTCCAATAACTGTTAGGTGAGGTGACATGTAGATTGGTGAGACCGTAACACCCCACTCGAAATCCTAAGTTGCAAGTTTCCGTATCTTTACCAGGAGAGTGTGAGAGATCCTAGAAATAGTGGAAGGATTTAATCCAATTTTGTTTTAAAAGTTTCTAAAATAAATTAATGTCAAATACAAATTTCTAATTCGAATCTTTACTCTCTGCAGATGCCAATGGCTTCCAACCCAATAGCTCGAATCCTAGATAACAATAGGTGGACCGGACCAAACTACAAAGATTAGCTTCGCAACTTAAAGATCGTCTTGAGTTGCGAAAAGATGCTTATGTACTCCCGGTGTTACCAGCCCGTGCAACCAATGAGCAGCGTGAGACGCATGCAAAATGGTTGGATGACGACAATAAGGTTAAGTGCTACATTTTGGCATCCATGTCCAATGAATTGCAATGCCAGCATGAGATCATGAAGACTGCTAAGGACATACTTGATCACCTACAAGACTTATATGGTGAACAGAGTCGAGCAGCGAGGTTTGAAGTGTCCAAGCGGCTCTTCAAAGCTAAGATGCACGATGGGCAGTCTGTCCATGAACATGGTTTGACCATGATCAAGGATCTTGAGGAGCTTGAGAAGCTTGGCATGACCATGCACAAGGATTTGCAAATGGATTTGATCCTACAATCGTTGCCATCTTCATATGGGCAGTTTATTGTAAACTACCATATGAATAAAACTGAATGCACCAAGCTTGAATTGTTGAATATGTTGGTGACAACTGATGGAGTCTTGAAAAGTTCAAGGGGCACAGTTCTCACTGCTGAGCTAGCTTCTACTTCCAAGAGAAAGTCTACTAGGAAGAAGAAGAAGCCTGCGAAAAAGCAAAGACCAAGAAAAAGCCGAAGAAGGAAGTTCCTAAGAAGAAGGCAGAACCCAAAGAAAAATATTTTCATTGCAATGAAGATGGCCATTGGAAGAGGAACTGTCCTATCTACATGGGAAGCATAAAGAGCAAGAAGGGTGACACACCTTCTGAAGGTATGTCTAATATGCTCATTATTGAAACTAATCTAACGGTTTATTCTATTTCCAGTTGGGTTATAGACTCTAGTTCTAGTGTTCACTTGTGCACTACCATACAGGATCTAAAGGAAAGTAGAAGGCTTACGGAAGATGCGGTAGCTCTACGGGTTGGCAATGGAGCAAGAGTTGCTGCTGTTGTTGTTGGTGCATTCTCTTTGCATTTACCGTCAGAATTTAGTTTGATATAGACTCTAGTTCTAGTGTTCACTTGTGCACTACCATGCAGGATCTAAAGGAAAGTAGAAGGCTTACGGAAGATGCGGTAGCTCTACGGGTTGGCAATGGAGCAAGAGTTGCTGCTGTTGCTGTTGGTGCATTCTCTTTGCATTTACCGTCAGAATTTAGTTTGATACTTCGAGATTGTTATTTTGTACCTAGTGCTAACAAAAATCTGATTTTTGTATCTTGTCTAGTACAGAAATATTATGAATTCAATTTCAATAAAGACTATATTTCCATTTATTTGCGAAATAAACTATTTGGACGTAGTTTTATGATTGACGGTCTCTATCACTTACATATGGATGTATCTGTGAACGTATCTGAGCATACAGTGAGTACCATAGGATCTAAAAGATCAAGAGATAAGATAAATCAAAAGTATTTGTGGCACCTCAGACTTGGTCATATAAGAGAAGACATAATTAACAAATTGGAGAAACATGGGCTTTTGAGCTCATTGACTTTTGAGTCTTATCCGATTTGTGAATCCTGTCTTCAAGAAAAGATGGCCAAATTACCCTTTGTAGGACACAAGGAGAGGTCCACCGAGATACTTGCCCTAGTACACACTGATGTGTGTGGCCCATTCGATGGGCAAGCTAGGGATCAATTTTTCTACTTTATTACTTTTACCGGTGATTACTCACTGTATGGTTATATCTATGTTATGAGATATAAATCTGAAGCATTTGAAAGGTTCAAAGAATTCAGATATGAGGTAGAAAAACAAACAGGAAAACTCATTAAAGTTCTTCGATCAGATCGAGGAGATGAATACCTTAGTGGAGAGTTTCGCGATTATCTCAAATAAAATGGTATAGTTTCATAATGGACACCTCCTGGTACACTTCAACTCAACGGAGTGTCAGAAAGGAGGAATCATATCCTATTGGATATGGTCAGATCCATGATGAGCTTTACTGACTTATCCTTATTCTTGTGGGGAGATGCCCTACTTACAGCTATCTACATATTGAATAGAGTTTCCTCTAAGTCCGTTCATACCACACCGTATGAGATATGGCATGGTAAGAAACCGAGTCTTGGTTATCTCAAGATTTGGGGATGTCCAGCCCAAGTTAAGCGACAACAGGCAGACGAGTTAGAGGCTAGGACAATTGGTGCTCGTTTCATTGGATATCCTAAAGAGTCGTTAGAATATAATTTTTACATCCCAGAGGATCACAAAGTATTTGTGAGCCGGCATGCCATCTTCTTGGAAAAACAGTTTATCCTTGATAGAGGCAATAGAAGAAAATTGAGCTCGAAGAGAAAGTCTCTGAAGAGCAATGAGCAATGAGCAATTGAGCCCAGTGAACCTATCACATTGAACCAATACATGAAGAACCTCGTCTACTTCGTAAATCCAGTAGGATCTCCCATCCTCCTGAAAGATACTTAGATATGCTTACAGAGAAAATATAGAAAGAGTTCCTCATGGAAGAAAGAGATCATAGTGATGATCCCAAGATCTACAATGAAGTGATGTTAGACATCGACTCCGAAAAATGGATGGATGCGATGAAGTCAGAGATAGACTCCATGCATTCCAACCAAGTATGGACCTTAGTAGATCCACTTGAAGGTATAGTACCTATTGGGTGTAAATGGATCTACAAAAGAAAAATAGGTTTGGATGGCAAGGTAGAGACCTATAAGGCAAAGTTAGTGGCAAAAGGTTATAGTCAGCGCAAAGGTATTGACTATCAGGATACCTTTTTACCGGTAGCCATGCTGAAGTCCATTCGAATGTTGCTTGCCATTGCAGCTTATCATGATTATGAGATATGGCAGATTGATGCGAAAACTGCATTCCTTAATGGATATCTTGAGGAAGATATCTATATGAAGCAGCCTCAGGGTTTCACTTCCAGTGATTGTGATCACAAGGTCTGCAAGCTGCAAAAATCCATTTATGAACTCAAGCAAGCATCTTGGAGTTGGAATACTCGTTTCAATGATGTGATCAAATCATTTGATTTCATCAAGAACGAAGAGGAACCATGTGTGTGTAAAAAGGTCAGTGGGAGGGCTATAGTATTCCTCGTATTGTACATGGATGAGATACTCCTGATTGGGAATGATATTCCCATGCTCACATCGGTCAAGTTATGGTTGTTTAAAGAGTTCTCCATGAAAGACCTAGGGGAAGCATCCTATATTTTGGGGATTAAGGTCTATAGAGATAGATCTAAGAGGATGCTAGGCCTGTCACAAAAATTGTACATAGAGGAAGTGCTGAAGAGGTTCAGCATGGAAAACTCTAAGAGAAGATTGTTACCCCTAAGGCATGGGATAAATCTCTCCAAGAAGATGTGCCCCAAAACATCTGAAGAGATTCAGCGCATGAGCAGGATCCCTTATGCATCGGCAATAAGGAGCCTCATGTATGCCATGCTATGTACTCGACCTGATATAGCACATGCTCTGAGTGTCACGAGTAGATATCAGTCGAATCCAGACGAGGAGTAATAGATAGCTGTAAAAAATATCTTTAAGTACTTGAGAAGGACTAAGGATATGTTTTTAGTCTTTGGGGGAGGCATAGAGTTAAAGGTAGAAGGATATACTGATTCAGACTTCATGACTGACCTTGATGATAGAAAGTCTACATCAGGATATGTATTCTTATACAATGGAGGATCAGTAAATTGGAAGAGTTTCAAGCAACCGATTATTGCAAATTCTACCATGGAAGCAGAGTATATTGCCACATCGGATGTTACAAAGGAAGCGTTCTGGTACAAAAAGTTTGTCGAAGAGCTAGAAGTCATGTCATTAGATGCTATAACCCTTTTCTGCGACAACAACGGTGCTATAGCACTGGCTAAGGAGCCGAGGTCTCACCAGAAGTCCAAGCACATAGAGCGGCGATTTCATCTAATTCGCGACTACCTCGAAAAGAAGTATGTAGAGGTGCAGAGATTAGACTACACTGACAACATGGCGGACCCCTTCACTAAGCAGCTGAGTCAGAAGAAATTAGAAGTCCATCTTGAGAAAATGGGACTTAACTACATGTCTGATTGGCTTTAGTACAAGTGAGAGATTGTTAGAAGTATGCCCTAGAAGCCAATGTGGCTGACGTATATTTGTAATTTGGGGCACAAATTTATAATTTGACTCTTATCAATAAAAAAGATTGGGCAATTTGTTTTTCATTCATGTTTGTATGTGTCCATGAATCGTCCAAGAAATTAATAGATGATGACACATATTCTCAAGAAGTTGAGAATTTGAGGTACGTGTCATTAGGGATTAATTTCTAAATGCTCATGATCGATGGATCCATCATGAGGGATGGTGATCGATCCGTTAAGATTAGTGCATAGATCACTTAGTCAGATGGACGAGTCTCGAGTCCACGGTGTAGAGACACTGGAGTGATTGTGCGAGTACTTGTTAGAGAACAAGATACTGAGCGTGACCAAAGAAAGTAGTCATATGGATGTCATCCACTCGTCAGTGACTGCTTATGCTGCAGTTGTATGACTGATCATTTGATCTGCGATGCCTTAACTATTCACTATAAGGTTGCTGTAGTTTAACGAGCATGTGAACTTGGGCCCTAGCCCTTCGGATCCTTGTAGTGCAGATTGGCTGCAGTAGGTTCATTTGGAATAGGGTTGCATCTAGATGGGATCTATCAACCTTGATAAATTAGGAGTGATCCTATGTGATTTATGAGACTGGGTTCGATACCTGGCTAGGTATTTTGGAAAAAGAGTTTTCCATATCTCGAACTGTAAGTTGAATAATTTTAATATATGACAAATGATGGGGTTTGATGAGTTATCCATAACCTCCATTATATCGGGATCCATGATAGAGGAACTGTATCATATGCTAACTGCACCGAGAGATTCTGCTGGGTTGCCACCACATACTGCTAGGTGTCACTAGTGGATTGTGAGACTCGAAGGCATTCACTTGGTGATCAGTGAACCCTAAGAGTAGAACTGAAATTGTTTTAGTCCACTAAAAGGAGTTTCAGTGATATTGAGATGGAGATCTCAATATGTCTCACTACTAGTCAGAATAGAACCTACGGAGTCACACACATAGAGGATTTAATTAGTCAGACTATCATAATTATGATTTAGAATCACAATAGATATCAATTATTTCTATGATTGGTGATTGAATTAACCCACTAAGTGTTAGTGAGTTAATGGAAGAAGAATTAAGTGGAATTGATTGCAATTGGGCTGATTTAATGAGCCAAATCGAATTAGGTTCGATCCAAATTGATTTGAGTTCATGATTGGGTTAATTTGATTAAACTAGAGTTTGTGCGGATTTTAAAATCCACATATTATCGTAGGATGAATATGACTTAAGTCGTATTCACACTATGCGGACTTTAAAATCCACATGGCGTCGTAGGATGCATGCTCCCAATTAATTCTCCTAATGTGATTAGGAGTTAGCCTAAGTCCTAATGTGATTAGGAATTAGGGATTAATCAAGTCCTAATGTGATTAGGAATTGCAGATTAATCAAGTTCTAATGTGATTAGGAATTGAAAAACCCTAAGGCCCTCATCTATAAATAGGAGGCGTGTGAGAGCCTTCTTCATGAAATTCCTCCCCACGCCTCCACCCTCTTCCTCTCCTCCTTCTCCACGGCAGTAAGAGGAGTCCTTCTTCTCTCTCACGGTAGCAAGGTGAAGGCCCTTCTTCTTCCTCCAAGGTGTTGGAAAGAAAAGAAGAAGAAGCAAGGGAAGAGCACTCCACATGGCAGCAAGGAAGAAGGAGTTCTTCCTCACGCCAAGCCCCCTTCTTCCTTCTTCCCACGGTAGCAAGAGGGTCCTCTGCATCCTCTTCTTCCACGGCATCAAAGCAAGCAAGATCCACGATTAAAGCTACCTCCATCTCTCCCTTAATTGCGAACAAGGTTGAAGAAGAAAGCGTTCTTCTTCAAAGAGGTATGCTGCAGATTTTTATCTTCCAATATTATGATAGTCATGAAAGGTCTTTGCAAGGAGCTAGCACTCCGGTAAAATCCTATCTTAGATGATTAGATCCTCATGTGGATACCTGTAGAGGCCGGACACATGTGCGGCTTAACCAGGAACCTAAAAAGATCATCAGGCTATGGTGTTCTACACCTGCAGAATTTTTGAAGATGAGATCTTTAAATTTATAACTTCTGATTTTTGTTTCAGTTTTATGAATCTTAATCAATTTTTCTCAGATCCTAATCTACCCTCCCTAATGAGTTCAAAGGTCTTCTGGATTTAGATCCAGAAAATTTTTTGAATTCTACGATCCGAGGCGCGTTCATGCGATGACAACGTCCCGTGCGAATTCTGCTACGAATGTCGCATCGCACGGGGCGTATCTCAGTAATTAGTTGACCGACCCGAAGGAATAAAACCCATAGGGTGTAAGTGAATTTTCAAAAAGGAAAAGAGGTGCAGACGAAAAGGTGGAAACCTACAAAATTCGTCTGGTTGCAAAGGGATATCGTCAATGTTATGGTATTGACTATGACGAGACGTTTTCTCCTGTGGCAATGCTCAAGTTCATTCAGATTATGCTTGCGATGGCAGCACATTTAGATTATGAGATCTAGCAGATGAATGTAAAAAACTGCAATTCTAAATGGAGATTTAGAAGAAGAGGTGTATATGATACAACCTGAAGGTTTTACATCTATAGATGTATCTAAAGTGTGCAAGCTTTAGAGATCCATTTATGGATTAAAGCAAACTTCTCGAAGTTGGAACATATGTTTTGTTAAAATGATCAGAACGTATGGCTTCATTAAGAATGAAGAAGAACCTTGCATTTATAAATGGGCAAATGGTTCAGTGATTGTATTTTTTATTTTGTATGTGGATGATATTCTCTTAATTAGGAATGACATCTCTGCATTACAGGGAATAAAAGTTTATCTTTCATTTTAATTTGCCATGAAGGATTTGGAAGAAGCATCTTACATCCTAGGGATGAAGATCTATAGAGATAGATCTAAAAGATTGCTTGGATTGTCCCAATCCACGTACATGATACTGTGCTGAAAAGATTCAACATGATTAATTCCAAAAAAGGCTATCTTCTGATGGGCCATGAAATTAACCTCTCTAAGAAGGATTGTCCGACAACTCCTCAAGAAAGAGAGAGTATGGATAGAATTCCATATGCTTCGGCAGTGGGATTTATAATGTACGCCATGACATGCACTAGACCAGATGTGGCATATTCACTAGGGGTAGTGAGTAGATACCAGTCTAATCCAGTTAGCAACCATTGAAAGGTTGTAAAAATCATTCTTAAGTATTTGAAAAATACTAAGGATCAGTGGCTTGTCTATGGTGATACTAACTTGAAACTAGTGGAATACACTAATTCCAGTTTTCAGTCAGATCGAGATGATAGCAAGAGCGTGTCGGATTATATATTTACCTTGAAAGGTGGTGCTGTCTGCTGAAAAAGTTTCAAGCAGCATACTGTGGCTGACTCAGTGTGCGAGGCAGAGTACCTCGAAGGAAAATCTGGCCAACCTATTTACTAAAGTCCTCGGCATCAAAGAGTTCAATGATCATAAGTTGAAGATGGGTATACGATACTATACCGATTGGCTTTAGTCTAAGTGGAAATTGCTGGGAATTGTGTCCTAAAAGTCAATCGTCAGCCTGTTGATGATTGAATTGTATATGAATTAATGAATTAATAAAAGATTATTTGGCATTATTCATCGCATATATTTTGTACATCTTCTTGAACTCTTGTAATGTGATGAATTTCTTAGAACTCTTTAAAAGATAAAGGAGGATTTGTTTATGAGTCCTTAAACTTGTTCGCGACCAAACGATGTGCTATTACTAGGACAATAGCATTATCAAGAATAGATCGTTGTGTGCCATATCGTTGGTTGTCCTCTTAACCAAGGAGTGTATAGATACTGATATGCCACATAGGTGAAGTATAGGAGTATACTTCACTAAACGTGACTAATTCCGGAATACTTTGCTGTCAAGAGATGTTCCGAGTGGATATGGATATATGTATCCCTCTGACCTGAGATCACCACGGTGACTAGCAAGCAACTCACTGTACTTTAGTACGAGACTATCTGAGTTTCTAATTTAGGGACGGAAGATTACTGAGTGCAGTCAAGTATTTGCGAAGTCGGTGTGCGAGTCAAGATGGAATTGACCCCTCCTGATGATAGGAGATAATTCCCTTGTGTTCAATTTAGCAAAACCTTGGCCAAGGTAATCCTTGTGAGGAGTCACAGAATTTCTAAGGTTGAATCTTAAGAGTGGATGTACTATTACAGAGTTGACAGAACTCTGATGTCATCCAGGCATTAGGAGTCATAGGGATGAATTATACGGTAACCATAGTTCAAGGGTTCCAGAATATTGCTTTGCAATTATTCGGCCTATCCGGACGTCGGGTACTATTGCTAGATGGTCACTTCAATTAGTATAGGAAGTCGTTCTTGTGCTACCGGCTTAGGTTCGAACCTATGGGGTCACATGCATAGAAGTTTCTAGGTTGATCAAATGGCTGATCGACGATTAAGAATCGTTCAAGGGTACATCGGTTAATTCGATTGATAAATTACCCTAAGCAAAAGTTGCAGTAAAATAAGTATTGAATTATTGAAGGATTAATTAGCAATTACATTGCTAATGAACTCAGTTGATTGAATGATTGAGCTTAGGTTAAGCCAAATTGAATAAAATTCAATTTGGGCTATATCAGGGTTTGACCTAATTGGATTAGATTCGATCCGAGCTAATTAGGCTCGACCCAATTAATCGAACTTGACCCAATTGGATTGAGCTTGACCCAAGCCTATTAAAAGTCCTTATTTGATAAGGATTCTAAGTTCAAAAATTCAGAAATTGATAAGAAGAAGAATCCCTAAATTTTAGGACCCTAGCTTTCTTTCTTGGAGAAGAAATACACCTCATTCTTATCCCTAAAAGTAGTGATGCCTATCCTCTTTATTTTTGGCCAATTTTTGGCATGAGAAAAGAGGAGGAGTGGGGTTATTTTTCAGAAAAATATGGCGCCTCAAATCTTCTTAAAAAGATAGGAATTAAATTCCTAATTTGTAGGGACTGCATGGCGCATCAAGCAGGGTGGCATACGGCTAAAGTTTGGGGTGCAATAACCCCATGATTTTTAGGGATTCATGGCACAAGATTAAAAGAGAATTTGTTCACCTCTTAGCTGTCGATTCACCAGAATTTTTTGAAAATTTTATTAGCCAAATTCGTTGGCCAAAAGAGGTGTGAGGCGTGGGGGGTCTTTTGGCTATAAAAAGACCTCCACACCTAGGGTTTGCATGAGATGGTCTTTAGAAAGGGCTCTAAATTCTGAAAAAATTCTGAGAGCCAGCCGCCCTCTCTCCTCCTTCTTCTCCTTCATCTCCATCCTTCATCCTCTCAAAGAAGAATCAAAAGTTGAGTATTTCAAGAGAGAAAAGTTCAGCCACTGTAGCATCTCTACACTGTAGCACCTCTACACGTGCTAGCACTCCTGCAGTTATAGATCTTCCTAGAGCTTCGCATGGACTATCCATAGAGGCCGGATGCATGTGCGGCTATACAAGGTGATCAAGGCATCATCAAAGTTCTCAAAGCAAAAAGGTATGAGATCTGTTCTCATTAGAAATTAGGATTAGAAATCAACTAGGTTGCTGAAATTCTACATGACTACATGATAGACATAAAATCATGCATACTTGTTTAGGATAAATGTTTAAAGTCCTGAATCTATTTTTGTTGTAGAGATATGATCTCTAGCATACATAGAAATTAAATAGTTTAATTTATGCTTCCGTTGTAAAATTTTTAAAAATATATGCATGCGACCACTAGGGGCTCGTTTGGTTCGCGGGAAAAGAAGGGGGGAAACGGGAAAGTAATGAGATGCCTCTTGTTTGGTTGGAGTTTTCAAAGGAGAGAGAAGGGAAAGTTATATTCCCATGGGAATGTGATTCCCACATTTCATGGGAAAGTCTTTCCCATGAGAAACATGGGAAAGTTACTTTCCCATGAGGCGGGAATCACTCCATTTTTACTTTTTCCCAAAAAGTCCCTTCAGCATTAAAGAAGCATTAAAGAGGCATTAAAAATCTAATTTTTATTAAGGGCATAATAGGAATTATATATAACTTTCTTAGGAAAGTGGATGGCCAACCAAACATAAGCACCTTGGAAATTTGTCACTTTTCCATGGTCAACCAAACATGCCAAAAGTACTTTCTTAGGCATTCTTTTCCTAGGAATTTGTTTTCCAGAAATCATATTCCTAGGAAGGAAAATGCTTCCCGCGAACCAAACGAGCCCTAGAGTTCCCAACACTCCGACCACAGGGGCTTCACCATTGCTGTTGTTCGACCACCCTCTCCATCTGCCTTCACTGTCTCCGTCCCCTTCTCTCGCCCATCCACCGTCGCCTTGCTGCCATCTGCCGTCGCCCGCCGGTCCTCCTCCATCCTGTTGCCATGATCGGTCGTCGCCACCGCCTCCACCCCGCTCCCATGCGCCATCTCTCGCCCCACTAGCGCCGCCCCACCTTTTCACTCCAAGCCCCTTTCACGATGCACCAATTTCTCTTGGTCAGCCAGAAATAGCGGCCATAACCAGACCGCAGGATTTTCTCGTAACGGAGTTATAGCCGAACCGAAGACAGTCAAATAAATCAACGGCACGGCATCCAACTCCCGTAGTCTCCGGCTCTGCGGTATACTTTGTCGGATCTGGTTCGATGCACCTATGAATAGATATGAAAAGTGCCCAGAAACAGGGACACTACTTTGTCGGATCTGGTTCGATGTCTCTATGAATAGAGATGAACAGTGTCGAGAAAAGCGGACACGTTTGAAGCCCGGGCGTTCATGCCTGCTTGGGATACGATCACCTCCCCGTTATGTTTGCTCCTCTTCCCCTTTTTGATTTCGCTGTTCTCTACTTCTTCGATTTGGATTCTCCTCCATATTTTTTCGCCGCTGTTTATGGAGAGGAACAAGGAGGGCTATTTGTGGCTTTTTGACCGTCTGTTATTCTCATCGATCGGGAGGCCTGGACCACTTTCCTCAACCATCGTGACGCATGAGCTGATGCATATCGGTATGTAAAGTCTAAATAGGCGAGAGTTAGCCTTTCTTTTTCCCTTTTCCATTAAACAATAATTTGGAATAGAAGAGTGAGAAGATAAAAGAACCGGAATCTGATGCTATACTTTTTGACTTCTTGATAGTAGTGGATTCTTCTTTAATCCAGCGGACCTTTTGATCTCCTGATTCCTCTGGGGCTGGAAAGAGGCTTGTTTGGTTGAGCAGAGCCAGAGACGCTTTATTTATTTATTTATTTTCTCGGATTCCTGATAGCTATGGCGGCGAACACGAACCCATTGTTGAAGAAGGTGTACTATGAGAACTGCCCGGGTTGCAAGCAGGACCGGAGGAATGAGGTCCATCTGGGAATACCTTATAAAGAATTCTTTTATATATGGGTCGTCACACTGTGCTCTGGTAAAAGAATTTTCTGGAATCTAGTTTCTTCTCTTCTAACATCTTTAAGCTCTTTCATTTGTCATATGGCCTGTATATTAGTTGTTCTTTTACAAGCATGGCGCCAGAACATTTGCTAAAACTTTGAAGGACCCTCTTTGCGTATTTAGCTTGTGATATGATCATGAAGGTGTTTTCCTTCTTATTTTTGAATAATATTTCTACATTTTGTTTACATGTTATACGATTGAGAATTCATGTGCAATGAGTAATGAGCTGATATAAGTTCATCAAAGGGGTGGGTAACCTAGAATTGATCCATTATTTGAAGTTTGAACAGAGAAGGCGGAAAGTGGGATATCAATGAAACTTTTTATCATTTGGGCTTTTTGGAATTTGAAGCCATTACCCTTTGAAACCAGATAAGTAGATGCCTTTCTTGGCTTGATACAGTCCAATTTAAGATTTGGATGGATCTTTTTTCTAAGTTTCAACCCTTAAAATTTGTTACAACGGAGTATAAGAATTTGTAAATAAAAATAAACTAAAGATCCCTAATAGAAATTTGACAGCGAATTGATGGAGAACTTGGAAGCAGTTGCTTGGCCTGAATGGACTTGAATGCTCTGCACCAACTCTCTTTGATAGTGGAAGATATGATCTTTAAGCTCGCACTTAAAGCACTTGCATATTTCTTGTTTTTCTCTCTCTTTCTTTTCTTTTCTATTATCAACTCTTTTCTTCTCCTTATCACTTCTTTTTCACTCATTGTCTTCCTTAGGTATTCTTATACATTTATAACTTCAAAAAGTGGTTGGAAGACGTTTATAGCTGTTAGACAGGCCGAAAGAGCTGTTGGGAGGTGAAACAACCATTTTGATTTTATAGAAAAGCTAGCTGTTAATGTTGTCAGATGCAGACGGGTCGACTCGACTTCTTCAGAGGTCGACTTGTGATTTTCAGGATTCGACTCGAGATAGCTCTTGTTTCTGTTGTGCTCTATCTTTCACCTGTGGCCATTGTGGGTTTGACTCTTCTACTCTTTGGGGTCAACTCATCTATGACTAGGGATCGACTCGTTGTCCTCTAGGGTTAACTCGCTAATATATTGATTTTGGCTTCTTTCTGTCTTCTGTCTGTGGCCATTTTGGGGTCGACTTGTTAGCTTCTGGGGTCGACTTGTATTTAACAGGAGTCGGCTCGTGATCTTTAAGGGTCGACTCGCTAACATGCTGAGTTTGACTGATTTTTGTCTTTCTTCTGAGTCTGTTTTGAGGTCGACTTGATTGATCTAAGGGCCGACTCGTGAATGCATGGCAGTCTTTGTTGATATGCTGGGGTTGACTTGTGTTTTTCTGAGGTCGACTCTTAAAACTGCCCGAAATTGAAGTTTTCTATTTTTGCTTGTCGACATTGATGAGTCAGCTAGTAGTGTTTCTGGGGTCGACTCCTCTTAATTTAGAGCTTCATAAACTTGAGTTTCATTCTTCTACATTAAGAGTTTTGGATTGATATGTTTTTGGTTTTCTATGAGCATTCTAGGACACTCCAAATAGGTAATTAGTAAACTTTTTACTCAAACATTTTGTATCATCAAAATCAAACCTTTTAAGTCAATAGGTGCATTCCGTTCCATGGAAAAACTGGGATAGCTTTGTCCCACGAAATTTAAAACCTTGACATAGGTTCTCTAGGAAGAAGGCAATAGCTTCAATCAAGTTGCATTTATACTCTATTGATCCATTTGAGCTACTCTTGATTTGTTGAACTGCATGTATTGTATGTGATCAAACCAAGTAAGAGTAGAAAACCAAAAGTGAAAATTATCCTGATTCCTGATGTACCTTATGTGATCAAAACAAGTAAGAATAATAAACCAAAATTGAAAATTATCCTGATTACTGATGTCCTCCTAATTTTCCAAAAGATCTAATGAAGTGATTTCGCATAAAACTCATAAAATGGCAGTTTGTGAACAAGAGCAATAACTACCGCACGGTCGATTGATGGTAGTCCTTGCAACTAGAGCAGCATATCTCTTACAGGCTCTTGGAAAAAGACAAGGATATCAATCAAGTCTCATTACATTTGACTGATACTTTGAGGTATCCTTGCTTTTGTAGATGCACATGAATGAGATAAGGATATTGATCACCAATAAAGGAATAAGATCCCAAGCCTTAGTGTGCAAGTGAGAAGTAAAATTAGTTGTAACCATTTGCCATTCAGGAAGACCGGTACAATTGTGATATTTCTGTGGCTTCTAATGCGATTGGATAACTACAAATTGAAAAATTAACAACCTTAAGGAGTTTGCTATTCAAGAAATACTAATATGTAAACCTCTTTATAAATGGTGATCATAAATATGTTAATTAGATTCTAGAGAACTTGAAAGCTGGAACAAACAAACCTAAACTGAGAATATAATATGGACTATGAATGGCCTTTCAACAGACACGTCAACATCTAGTTGCCTAAAGAAAATCTCAAAGATGAAAGTCCCATTGATATTATAAATTGAATTGTCTATGATAGGGGCAGAGAAAAAGGATCAAGAAGAAAACTTAAATAAGAAGATTCCATCTTAGTTAAGAAAGTTTAGGTTAATGAAGACAAGTCAATTGATATGGGAAGGAAGATAACTGAGCATGATTGTGAAGGTATATTACCAATATAAACATGAATTTACAAAAGATCAACTGTAATATGTTAGTTGTTTTTATATGTTAAAAGGCAGATATAGCTGAAACAGACATGTGTATAGTTAACTCAAAATATGGAAGAAGAATGATGAATCATGCATGCATGTCCAAAAATGAGAAGAGTGATGAAAGTTGGTGGTACACTTTTGATAGGTTGACATGCCTGCAGTTAGCATTTGGCAGGCAAGCACTAATTTAAGAAACATGCACACACATGCACACATATATGTGCACACGTACACACACTTGTACCTGTATATGTATAAATACATGCTTAAGTTAAGACAGGAAAATATTTTACTTATAACATGAGCAGTACAAGGGTCGCCTGTTAACCTGTGTACATTCGTGCACCTTGTAATGGAAATATCTGTTGCAGATCATTCAATTTTTTTGTACTTTCTTTTGCTTGCTTGCATGCATCTCTTCTTGATTAGTTTATCCACATTAAATTTTGTTTTCAACAGTTTTCTCATATTTATTTTTCTCTCAACATATCCCTTAACTCGTCGTATTTTAATTTTGTGATTGCCTCTTTCAGCCCTACCAATATCATCATTGTTTCCCTTCCTTTATTTCATGGTATGTATACCACCATCCAAATTTTTTATTTTTCTTTTATTAGCCATGCTAATGTGTTTCATATAATCTTAAAATACTAAACTGATATAGTCAAGATTTCCTGATCTTTAGAGGGAAGAAAGCAAAAAATTGATATGCACCTTGACC
Source organism: Phoenix dactylifera (assembly GCF_009389715.1). Lineage (NCBI taxonomy): Eukaryota > Viridiplantae > Streptophyta > Magnoliopsida > Arecales > Arecaceae > Phoenix > Phoenix dactylifera. The sequence goes on from NW_024068601.1 coordinate 61,750, forward strand.
TTAATCAACAAGGATCGGATAATAATCTATAAAATTTAGCAATCTTTCTCTTCTCAAATTTTGCAATTGTTTGGGATTACATTTCTCATTCTTGGCTAAGAAAACTAAGGACCTACCACGAAATCTCGAAGGTGAAGCTTTGTGGCAAGAGCATTAACTGAATGCCTGGTTTATTATAATGATTCTTTTTCTCGGCATATTTATTTGTCACTATGGTAGTTAATCAATTAATTTGCATAGCCTCTTCATGGAAGGACCATTCATTTCATCTAAAAAGTATGATATATTAAGCAAGGCAATTTTCCTCCTAGTTTCTTTAACAAGAAAAACAAGAAAGCACACATATACTTTGCCAATTATTCTTCCCAAGTATAGCTATCCCCTCAAAAGAAAAGAACTAGACATCATATTCTCCCTCAACAACTTCAGCACAACCTTTCCACCCTCAAAGGTGATTGCCATTACGATTGGCACCATGATATCCTTAGTTCCTATCTCTCCTTGTTTACCACATGGTAACTTTCACCATCATCACCTTGGTGCCACAAAAATTAACCAATTGTTGGTGCTACCATTTTCCCATTCACATTTCAATGACCACCATAATGACACGGAAAGATGGGCTGATGGGTGGGATTGCAAGATGGTGTTAATTGTCATAGTGGAGTAGTGGGATAAATGGGAACAATTGTGTGGTGCTTGACTGGTGATGTGAGTGGTGATTGTAATAACTGTATATTGGCTGATAGCTATGGAATATATGGAAGCAAGCCGGTATTAGTTTGGTGGGATCATGGCAGTGGTGGCCTGTACATTGAATGGAAGATGAATTAGTCCTAGAAAATTCTTTTTTAGATACCATAACTCATTAAATGCTGGATGTTTAATGACAACTGGCGCAGATAAGAGACTTGCATATTGCCAAAAGAGAAGAAGATATTGGATTTTATGCAGGCTTTGTGGGTGAGTTTTTTACATGCTGCATTTGTTACACTTTATGTTGCATATGCAATATGTTTCTCTTAAATGATCAAAGAAGAGTCCCTATGTCCCCCTTGATTTTATTCTAAAAAAAGATCTTCTTTTTTTTATTTATTTGAAGGATCTGCATTTATGTTTGGGAGAGCTTTGACATCTGTATTTTGGGGAATGGTTGCTGACCGATATGGGAGAAAACCAGTTATAGTGATTAGTATTGTTTCGGTGTAAGCATTTTTTGTCCTGTTCGCTAAACAATTTTAATTTGTTGAAGTTTGGTCTGTTCTTTGTTTGATGTATATGGCTTTTCCATTTCCTGATGTTGACCTTGTTACATTGACTGTGTCAGAATTGTGTTTAATACACTTTTTGGGCTCAGTACTAGCTATGTGATGGCGATTACCACAAGATCACTTCTTGGATTTTTATGCGGATTACTTGGCCCAGTAAAGGTACTCTTTAAAATGCATATGGATGGTCAAGTAGGTTAATTCAAATTGTTGAAGATGTTGGTTTTGTTTTGTATAGTTGTTTATCTCATTCTAAGCTTGTGCACTTGAAGGCTTATGCTTCAGAAGTCTGCCGAAAAGAACATCAAGCTTTGGGATTATCACTTGTATGCTCTTATACATTTTCTCCTTAGGCTTTTTTATTCGGGTTCCGTTTCACTTACTTTCCGAAATGTAATTGAATTTTAGGTTAGTACGTCACGGGGCATAGGTTTGATTGTTGGTCCAGCAATTGGAGGTTTCCTTGCACAGGTAATGATACATTTTAATCTTTTCCATGGATAACTTGTACAAGCACGTTGTTGGATATGTATAATTGCAGTTTGCATCATTATGTTTGATGTCGCTTTGGTGACGAAAGGGGTATGAAGGTTAAATACTGTTAAGAGTAATCCTAAACTAAAGGGATTTAACAACTCGGTGAAATAATTTGAATTGATATTATTGTTCCATGATTTGAAATTATATATAAACATTAGAATTGAGAGGAAACTAAGTTATGAATTGTTTTTACATGTATTATATATAGAGAATCCAGTATAATTTTGTGAAATTTTTACAACATTCATGCCAAACATGCAAACGAATACAGGAAAGCAAGTGTTGCTCCTGTTTCCTGGTTTTAGCAATTAGAAAGCGAGTTAATTGGCATCCTTGGGTAGATTGAGGGACGTCAAAAATATTTCAGCTGAAACTTGAGAAACTGATTTGCACTATTGCTAATGTTTGTTGCCTTGGACACTTAGGCTATTGCCTGCACAATATATAGATGTCGACGAGCCCAGGCATCCTTGTCTACACTATCATTCATAGATATGTATGTGCATACGTTATAGACTATAGACACTATGTATATGTAAAGTGTAAACATATATATAGTTGGCATATTTGTGTTTGTGGACATGTACATATGTATGTGTGCTTGTAATTATATCTCAACTTTATGTACTCAAATCCTAGCAAACTCACCTAAGAAAGCCTTAATAATAAACCCAGAGTTAAAGGTACTTAAGTTGTATATACATCAAATGGCTCTTCTAGATGCTTTGCCTTTGATCAAAAATATAATATATACTCTTGACTCTTGAGTGTTGAGTTTGGGATTAGCAACTGAATCTGCTGGTAGCCCAAAAGCAGCAAAAATTTGATAATTTCTTGACAACTCAAATAGCTCTTCCCCCTACAGCAATATCATCTGGTCCTTCACAGTTTCTATTTCTTGTAACACCTTTAAGCAAAATACTTCTTTGTTGTGTGTGTGACTAAAGTGTTCTGTTCTTTTGATGAACTACACTTAGAAGTTTAAAAGGGATTCAAATATATCAGAATTGTGATCATAAGGAAAAATGGTTTTTTATTCAAAACTCTAGGTCTAAGCTCCACCCTCAAGCAAGATTGATGATTGAGTAGCTTGACAATTTCTACAACTTGAGTTAAAATAACAATGACTTGTTGTCGCTTATGTTATTTTTTATCTATGAACTACAATATGTTTTGAAAGTGTTTTTAATTATTTGAGTTTAATGTTGTGCCTCAAGACATGCTAAAATGTCTAATATTGAACTTTGAAAACTGGTATTGTCGTATGGAGTAGTGGGATTGAAGACTTGTTTGGTTACTTCATGCTAATCATGTTGCCTATCAGTCACCAGGATGATATGCTACGTCCATTGCCTAGGATCCCATGAACTACTTGATGGTATGCTAAATTGGATGGAATGCAGCATGTAATTGTACGTCAAAAAAATGTTGTATACATACAAAGCTCTTTCCTTCTTGTGGATACTGCTTGAAGGCCAAGCAAGGTCATTAAGGTCTGTAATTTCGGTACTAGGTTGTACTAGGTATTGGGTACCTTACTGGTACTATCAAATAATACCATATTGACACTCACCGGTTTAGTACTGGTACAACATTTTCTAATTTTTTGTTTTTTAAACTTTTTTTTGTTTTTGAGGATCATTAAAGTTTTATAGATGTTTAAAAGGAAAAAAGGAGGGGAAGAAGAGAAAAAGAAAAGAAAGAATGGAAGGAAGGAGGATCTTATGAGAAAAGATCTTGGTTCCAGGATGTGAACCTAATATGTAAGGCTAATTTCATCTAAATGATAAGACCTGGATGAAGAATTACAAGATTTTAAATTATGCCTTTTGGTATATTGTCATCTTTATTTTTTTAATTTAATTTATGTAATCTTGAATAATAATGATCTTAGTATTTTATTTTGAGATTCATTTGGTGTTTATATGGATTTAATATCTAGTTTCGTCTTTGGAAAACATCTCATGCATCTATTGATGAATTTTAGAAAATAGAGAAAAAACATTAAGGGCTAGGCGTATTTTTATATATTTTAGGTTTTAGTAATTCATGCCATGTAGGCCCTCTATGATCTTTTCAGTTTTTTTCCTTCTTCTATAAATAGTGGTACTTAGAAATACAGTATCTTTTCTTATTTATGTTTTCCTCATATGCTGATTGTTTTGTATACTGCTTAACACCAAATTCAGGTAGCAAAGAAGAAGAAGGAAAGAAAGAAAAGGAAAGAATAGGAAAAGAAAAGAAAGAAAGGAAGGAAAGAATAAGGAAAGGAAAGAAGAAAGGAAGGGAAGAAGAAGAAAAGAGAAAGAAAGGAAGGAAGGAAGAAGAAAAAAGAAGGAAGGAAGAAAAAGAAAGAAAGAAGAAGAAAAAGGAAATAAAGAAAAGAAGAGAGAATAAAAAGGAACAAAGTAAGGAATGAAAGAAGGCAAAGGGAAGAAAGAAGAAGGCCAAACCGCTTCAAACAAGTGGAACTGGGTGGTTTTGCTCGGTTCCACCAAGTTCGAGTTAGTATGTCCTGAATTGGGCAGTTTGAGATGGTTTGGCTGATCCTGAAGGCCATGATTATAGGTAATACACATGGAGACAAGTATGTGGAACTCAAAATGTTTTTATCATCCCATAAACTGATGGTGAATCAACTACAAAGAGTTTTAGATATCAAAGGTAGAGTATGTATCTCACAAACAGATCCATAATTTGGAAAAATATCTCACATATAGAGATCTTTCCTTCTCATGGATAAGATGTTAAGATCATACTATCGGACCAAGTTTGCACTACTCTCTAGACTTTTGTGGGGGGTTGCTGCTATGTATAATATTAAAATGGGCTCCGCCATTGCATCCTACTACAGCAAAGCTCGATGATCACCATCAGACAGTTGGCTGTCGAGATGCCTTGACTTGCTTCAAGAGAAATGTGATAGTACGTGGGTCCAAAATTTCTGGGACAACGTACACCAATCCTAGGTGTTTTCGCAGGGATGACTGCAAAAGAAAGAGAGGGATTAGTCTACATAATGGAGTAAATCATTCAGTGAATGGATAAAAAAGACTGATACTAACATAAGCGACACATACTAGGAAGATTGGCAGGGAAGGAAATGGAAGTCACTATTTCTTTCCCTATTAAAACGTCCGAAACAAAAACAATATGTAGAAAATGATTGCCGTGTTATGCAGAGGTGTTATGCAGAGATTAACCAGAGCGCATGCATGAATTCAAAAGTGAGAACATTATAGGAGAAAAAGAAGAGAGAGGGTGGAGTCATGGAGAAGAATGAAGCAGCCCCTCAACGTATGATTGCCACCATTGCCTACACTTGGGGGAGGACCTTGCTGGAGTTCCCTTTTAGCTTCTGTAGGCATCGGAGCCATCACCAGATCCTTTCCATTGCTTACTCACTCTTAGATATTTCTTGGATGTGGATGTAATGCCTAGAGTGGCGGACTAAAGGGGTACTGATCATGGTCTGCCGTACCGGTCCGTACCGGCCGGTATGGGCTGATACGTACCGGTCCGGACTGGGACCGGTACCGGATCAGCGTGAAATCTGGTACCGGTAGTTTATTGTTGAAGAACCGGTACGGGGCCAGTACGGAACCGGTTCGGGACCGGTACGGACCGGTACGCCACCGGTACGCCACCCGATTTCGTACCGGTCCGGGCCGCCACCGGTACCGATACGGCGGACCTTGGTACTGATAGTAGGGATCTCAGTGGGTAGATAAGCTCAAAATCCATTTAAAAAGGTCAATCAAAGTGGAGATGAGATAAGATAACTTAGTTACAATGTGTCTTTGCAAATAATGTTTCTTTGCAAAATATATTTGGATGGCAAGATTTTGCCATTAGAATGTTGGGACAGCTGTGCTGGCAGCTGGAGAATCAGACCTTGGGATGGCATGGTTCTACATCCAAGCATTTTGCTCTGTGCAATGCTCAGTAAATCGTTATAACTTTCAGTAGAAGCTTCATTCCTGAGTTGATGCCCTTTCCAACAGGTATAACATTGACTAAATTTGAATTTAATCCAAATTGAGTGTTGTAGAATATGCTGGTTTTTTGATTTAATGCCCTTTCCAAAAAGTATAATTTTGATCTCGTTTAGGCTCATAGAAAAATGTGAAGAATTTCCAAAAATCAGGGACTTATTTTGTTCAAAGCATGTGAGCTATGCATGCATGTTGGATGCGTATGGGTGATGCAGTTGGCCTTTGAGGGTTAGTGACACCAGATTAATAGCCATCACACATATGAACACTTCTTTTTTCTTGGTAGAGTGCCAAAAGTAGGGTGTCTACATATATGAGGCTATAATAGTACGTAGTACATGTGAAAACAAGCATGTAGAACATAAAAGTCATTATCCCATATATTGATGATGAATTTAATTGTTGAGAATTCTAGATACTAAATGTGGAATAATGCATTTTGCAAAAATATCCATAAGTTGCTTAACGAATTAGACATGAGGAACAGCTAAAGTAATAGGACGTAAGCAACAAATAAAATAGCAATCTGTTTTATTATGCTTATACACTTCGAAAAGACAAATTAGTAGGAGGCTAAATATTGCTACCACATAAAGGGGGGAATAGGACAGAACATGGTTTGCCGTACCGGTCGGTACGGGCCGGTACGGGTTGGTACCGGCCGGTACATACCGGTACCGGACTCTACCGGTACGGTACAGCTACATATTTCGGTACCGAACCGTACCGGCCCGTACCGACCGGTACCGGCCCATACCGACCGGTACCGGCCCAAACCGACTCGGTACCGGCCCGAACTGATCAGTCCATACCGGCTCCAATTTTTTTTTGATTTTTAGCCCCATCGGTACAGTATCGGTTCGGCTCGGTTTGGTTCGGTACCGTATCGGTGCCCACCGGTACGTCGGTACAGTCGATACCGCGTACCTTGGGACAGAACAATATTATTCCCATGTCGGTCAAAGCCTAATAACATTTTGAGAAGTATTGGATTCATGCAATACTTGATGTCAATATTGATGAAAAATCAAACATTCCTTTTCTTTCTTTTAGGGAGACGAGATTTTCAGCAAATAAGAGATCACCAATCTGTAGGATCACAGGTCAGTCAGTGTTAGTGCTTATGTGAAGCTCGATGGCTGATGTTGACCAACAGAAGAGAACAATAACTAATGCCCAGAAATTGTCAAGAATGGAGAAATGGTTTCATCGTGATGAGGGGATAGTAATCAAGGAGAAGGTAGTTAACCATGCAGCAAAATGGATAATGTCTGATAAGAATCTCATATATAATGAGCCCCAGCAAATTCCTGACTGACAATATGATGCAGCACTCTATCCTCCTAGCAGAATGATACATATAGACATTCCGATGTATTAAGTAATTGTATCATAAGGAATCTGAAAACTTCTAATGTTGTACCAAATGAAATTATTAATACCAGACAAAAATAAGGAAAAAAATGAATATATTTCTTTAAAATGGATCATGATATCACACATTTTCTGTTTTATAGGATTTCAGGAGTGCTTGGGAGGTCAGGTTTAACTTCTCCTTGTGTTAAGTAAGATCCATCTTTCCTCAGAAGAATATAAGTTTTCCTTGAGTTAATGATAATATGTATGACAGGCTACTGATTTTTCTCTGTTGGAGTAAAATCAAACTCCGGAAAACCAATATTAGAACCATGGAATGCCGTACCGGCCCGTACCGGCCGGTACGTACCGGTCCGGTCCTAGACCGGTACCGGAACGGATAAAAAACCAGTATTTCCCGGTTTTTTATCCGAACCGGCCGGTACGGGTGCGTACCGGCCGGTTCGGGCCCGTACCGGTGCGCCGGTACGATTTTTTTTTTTTTAGAACCACAGCGCCGCGCGCTGTGGTTTTTGAAACCACCGGTACCGGCCGGTACGGACTGGACCGGACCGGTACCGTACCGGTCCGGCCGGCCACCGGTACGCCGACCGGTACCGGTACGGCGGACCTTGATTAGAACCATAACAGAAGACTTGAGATACATTCAACATTATTCTCTATAAATGTACAAGACTCTGGAGGGCGAACAGGGGTCAAAATGCAAAATAATTCAAGGAAATGACTGAATAAAATAGGATCAGTTACACTGGAACAATTTCCATATGATACGAAAAAATTGGAGGAATGAGATGTCTATAGGTCATACTTTCATTAGCAAGAAGCACATGTTAACAAAACTATTTTTGACAGTACAGCTCCAGTATGTTTATAATATGAAGATACTAGCCTTCATAGTAGACAAGAAGATTTAGAGGCTTCTCATAGTTTTGATTGTATAAGTTGTATTGTCTTGTGATTATCATGAACAAACTTGATGTGTACCTAATACTTGAATTACAACTTTCTGAACATGCCTTTTGCTCTGTCGTCTTTTTCTCCAACTTATTGTTGTCTATATTTATCTTTCCGTTTATCCTAATATGTTCTCTGGTAGCTTCATGCAAATGATATGCCATCTTATGAGTTCATGCTATCAATTTTAGATGTTCTTCTTTTAAATAAAAAAAAGGGTTTATATTATAAGCTAATGTAATCAACACTGAAAATCAATTTTGGTAATATAAAAACTCTTTTCATATTTTCTGCTGTACTTTTTTTTAAAAAAATATGATGCGGCGTCTTAATATAGTGTTTGTGGATGCATATTATGCCAGCCTGCAGAGAAATATCCAAATATATTTTCTGAAGATTCTTTATTTGGGAGGTAAATTATGTCCATAATTCAATTTTCTTACCCAAATTATTCATTCTTTGGCTAAAAAACATTGCCGCAATTAATTGCAGATTTCCATACTTTCTGCCATGTCTTTGCATATCACTCTTTGCAGTTGGCGCATTTATAGCCTGTTTTTGGCTTCCAGTAAGTTTTCTTTCTTATGGCTAGCATATAAGGATTTTAGTATGTAATCTAGTTTATATGAATAATCTCAAGTGCAATGCTGGTGGTGTATGTGCATCATGTGTCAGATTTTTTTTTTTCGGGCCCTATGTGAGGATCCGTGCGAGCGTGTTTAGTTCTACATCGGTTATTCACCGGAGAGATCTTGAGTACTTGTACAGGACTAAGGAATCTAAAAAAATACCTTTCGGCTAGCCTTTTTGGATGAAGTGCTGGGTTGTTACAAATGGTATCAAAGCGGACCCAACCTATAACCCATGTGGATTAAGGAACACTGCAGCACAGACTCATTAATGCTGACCATGGGCCGATCGTGGTGCTCGTGATTAGATTTAAATGGATTTGGACCCTTAGCCTGACGAGGACGTTAGGGCTTAAATGAAGGGAGTATGTAAGGATCCATGTGGGCATGTGTTTAGTCCCACATCGATTATTTGGCGGGAAGATCTTGGGTACTTATACAGGACTAAAGAATCTAAAAAAATACCTTCCAACTAGTTTTTTTGAATGAGGTCCTGGGTTGTTACACCAAACATGGGACTACCTACTAATTCTCATAGGGCCATTCCTAATCTTACTATTTGTAGACATGTTAACCTTGCTTAAGTTGCTTGTTTGGCTTCCCTACTTTGTGACCCAAAATATGCTCTGTGATTAACTAGTCAATGCTATGTTATATGGAAGCGTTGATATTATATCAAAGAGAGAGAATAAAAATATTTGAATTTAGTTAAAAGTGTTCGAATGGTTTGTATCATTCTTTTCAGCACTCTGTGGTAGTACTCCAACTGGATTCTCCTATAGTATAAAAGATAATCTAAAATTCCATATACAATGTTTCAATAATTCATGTTGAAGTAAGCAGGACACACCATTTTTGATGTTCAACGGAATGCTATTCTTAGTCATGTCCTTATCCTAGATTCTAGGAAGTTTTGGCACTCTATGGAGTTGTAAATGCTTAAATATCCACATAAATATAGCTAAAAGCTAACCATATCAAAGCATTATATTGAAAGATAATCTGAACATTCTCTACGCAATTGACTTCAACTTCTGCATGCTTTTTCTTGTCTTTTAGGAAATAACCTTCCAACTATTGCCAAATCTTTATGATTGCTTAAATTATCTCATTTAGATCTACCAAAATCCTACATTTTTCCTCTAGAGCGCTTAACAATTTTGGACTTGAATAGAATTTTTATGTTGGAGCAAGGTTTGTCGAACCGGTACCGGGACCCATACTAGTCATGAAACTAGACCATACTGACACACAGTATGCAGAGGCGTGCCATTTCTGAACCGGCATGCCAATTCTTTTTTCAATATTTTTTTAAGTTTGAATTATTGGTAATCTTTTTTTTTTGATTTTTCAATGATTTTAACTATAATTTGATATTTTTTGATATTTTTTGATTTTTCTATGATCCCGATACATCCTAAATGATGCCTCTAGATATTTTAGAGTGATGCAAGGTATAAAATGATTATTGAGATATTGCATGCTAAAAGAAGCAACATAAAATATCCTAAAATCAATTAGTGAGATAAAAAAATAAAATAATACAATCAATTATATATATTTAAAATGCTGCATACATATCAATATCTAAAATCTTATCGAGTGCCAATGTCCCTCATAGATATTTGGATCATTAGCATAATCAGGAGGCACATCAACCCACCTAACCAAGTAGCATTGTAGTCCTGTACGCTTATCCCATGAAGAACCCGCTCTAGGTTATAACCAGTCTAGGGTCTCTGGCTGAAGCTCTGGCTTTGCGAAGTGTCTTCTGATTGATAATATGACTGTGGAGGGGTCCATCCAAATATGCCAACATTAAAATCTGATCCGTAAGATGCTCTAAGTTGCGTAAGATAGTAGTCACCGGAAGACGATGCGTTGGACCATATCCATATCCGTATTTATATATATCATAGGCTGCATGTGGCTGCAGATAAAATGATTTAGTATACGACTCGAAATTTGATACATCTATGAATTTTACTCCACGTGCGAGGTCATCTAGAGCTGAATTGTATCCTTCTGAATAACCTCAAAAAGCCCAACTTTTATATGCAATTGTTCCTCGCAGGATCTACCAGATCGTACACCGTGGTCCCTATCATATGGAGCATGCCTTTTCTTTTTCTTTTTTGCTGCACTGAGCAGCTGCTTGCTTTTTCTTTGTGCCTCTCTCTACCTGGTTATATTGGGGGATGGATGTCACCCTCCTGACTGAGTTGACTGGATAGCGTGGTGGCTTCATCTAAGCAACTCTCGATCATATCTTTGGGAGGATGTCCTACGTACCCGAATTTATACTAGTATCATATTAGTAACCATCTAACGTCAGGTAATAGTTATCGTTGATATATAACATAACTGTATTCATACTTTTCTTACTTATGATAGCTGCTGAGACACCAAAGCTGTCAGTGCCCTTCCTAAATATTTTTGTCTGTTCTGCTTGGAATGGTTTTGAGCGGTTCGGGGCTGGTTCCAAATTCCATCGCCAAATCGATTGGTCTTGGGCCGGTTCGGCTCGGTACGGCATGAACCGTGTAGTTCGGTCTGGTTCGGCAGACCATATGTTGGAGAGTAATGGGAACTTTCTTCATGTTTGATTTATGTGGCTATTTTCTTGCATACATAAGTTTGGTTCACTTTGCAATTCTGTTTTGAATAGTACCCAGGAATTTCAAATCTTCAAGATTCAATTATCTCTTGTTTCAGTAGTCATTTTCTCATTTACATTCTAAGATTATCCAACACTTTTTCTTCCTTGAGTAATTTTAATTGCAGGTCATAAATAACTGGTTCAAAATTGACTGCAAAAGCGGATGGCTTCATTTTAACCAATATTTATCTTCTAAATCTTAATTGATTTTGTAGGAAACTCTGCATATGCACAAGGGAAATAGTTTGGGAGATGGTACAGTTGAATCTCTTGAAGCTTCCTTAATTGGCTCTGATCTGAAAAGAAACAGTGAAGAAACTGAAGGAATAGAATTGGCTTCTAATAAGAACTTACTAAAAAATTGGCCGCTGATATCATCAATCATTGTTTATTGTGTTTTCTCTCTTCAAGACATGGCCTATTCAGAGGTAGTAGCTTTTATGTGCCTTCTTATATTTTAGATCTTCGCTATGATGTCACCGTCTTATCTTCTTGCCACATGCCTTCATGCCACAACTTACCTGGCATGCTTATGTTAATACTACAAAACTATACATAATAGAGTTATACTTGCTCATGAGTAACCGCTAGAATTTTCCTTCGGGGTTTCAATCTGCTAATAATTTGCTTGGTGATGCTGGCTTGCCTTTGTTTCCTCTTAGAATAGGTTAATTTGCTTATTTAATTTACTTCCTCATTTTTATCTCTAGAGTTTTGTTTAGCACCAATTCTGTTTTCAGATATTCTCCCTATGGGCTGTGAGCAGTAAAAGGTATGGAGGATTGAGCTTTTCATCTCAAGATGTTGGTGAGGTGCTTGCAATCACAGGTAAATATGCAGGTACCTGATAAAAGAAGTGATTCAGAATGATCAAAAAATGAGTAGTGTTAGGGTTGCCTGTTCAGTCACATGAAAAGTTCCTCCTGCCATCCACACCTCACATGTGGGTCTGGAGATCTTCTTGTGTGAGTTAGCAGTGCCCAAAGGGTTTTCCCTAAGGAATTGAATATTAATATATAGCCTCATAAAACATGGGCAATTGAAAGCAATTTTTATGTTGGCAGTTGCTTGTATAATTTGTTTGCATGCCACTTGCTTTATATGCATTTAAGGGTCTCTTATAGTAACCAGTTTCTGGAGTTACTTAATTGCAGTACAGTAAGTTGGTTTAGGTCAATTTATATTCTTCTAAAAAAAAATAGATGTAGAAGCAAACATGCAATGTCAGCTGGCCTAAGTAATAGCGAATAGGCAGCTGGACTAGTGGAAATCTCTGTCTGGCTTCTTTCTTAGCAAGGTCAAATGAGGAGCCTTCCCTTGCTAACCAACATAATATTTGATGCAGAGAAAACTAACTGGTGAGGCTAATCCCTAGATCAGAGCTAGTCTTTACAATTGTTTCCTAATGCTTTTTTGACAAACATTTCCTTATGCTTTTTTACCATTTAAAAAGTAAAGCAGTTTTTCAGCAAGTTACTGATCCAATCAGTAACAGGGGCTTATGCCTGTCTGTCACTTGTTATGATTGAATTAGAGGGCATGTTGCAAACTTTCTAGGTTGCCTATAGTTATATCATACTATCTCATGTCTTTTCACATTTTCTCAAATTTGATCATATTGAACATTCAATTTCTGATCTATTACTTGTCATTAGGTTTTAGTCTGCTTGTTTATCAACTGCTACTTTATCCACGTTTTGTGAAATGTTTAGGACATATCACTTCAACTCGTGTGGCAGCGGTATGCATTTACTGTCATTTATTTTGATACTTCAATTTCATATGCGATGTTTAAATTCTTTTGATAATATTACATGCTTTGGTATGCAGGTTTTATCTATACCATTGCTTGCCAGCTATCCATTTATGGCTAAGCTATCTGGATTTACACGTTCCTTGATTGTGAATTGTGCGTCCTTGCTGAAAAATGTTTTTTCTGTAAGTACAAATTCAATGCAATATCTTTTCCTCTTGGCATAAGGAGGAAAGCTGAATATTATGATCAATCATGACACTTGCAACATAACTTAAATGCCGATATATGCTCGGTTAAGTTTGCTAGTTTTTGCTATACGGAGTGCAAGCTATTGCTGACCCAAGTGGATTATGTTCTTTGATATAAAGTGTAGACATTTACATATATATGGTTCAACAATATTTGTCTTGTATGATCATGATTCCGTGCATTGACTATATTCTCCTCTAATATGTAAATATCAGTATGAAAGTGAAGGCATTGTACGAATGATGAAATGTTTCTGCATAAACTTAGACTTGTCTGTGGATGAAGTCATTAAGGGGCTGATAAGAAAGAGTAGGCAGAAATGTGTATTGTCATTAATATTTCTGCAAACAAAGATTTAGGTTGTCCTTGGCATCACAGTTACTTTTCTTATTTTTAAAAATAAAAGCAAAGTTTTTGTTTCTAAGTTTTTTTTCCTAAATTTTGAAAAATGAAAACATCTTTGGCATAGTAAACTATTTTTTTTTTGTAAAACAGAAAACGAAAAACAAAAACAGCTCCATCTTCCAACCTTTGGTGGTGATGATAGTGCTGGTGGCATAGCCAGCTGTGGCACGTCGTGTTTGTGACCGTGGTGCTGGTGGTGTCGGCAGAGTCAGCAGTGACAGTGACGGTGGTGGAGGCGATGGTGGTGACCATGGTATTAGGAACTGAAGCGGTGCCGACAGGCACCGGTATGGTACAACATATAAAATCGGAACATGTACGGAACCGATTGGTTTCGTACTTGTCCCGATGCGAACTGGGCCGGTTCACACCGGCCCAAGCGCATTTTCCCCATGCGCGGCACCTGCGCGTGGGGCAGCGCGCCCATGCGGGTTGCCCATTTAATGCCACAGAGTTAATGCCACTCTGGCATTTACGTGTCTGCGCGCACCCGCGTAGTTTTTTTTTTTGGGAATCGCGCGAGTGGAGAATCGCGTGCCCACGTGCGATTCACCACACTGGGAATGGCGCCCGTGGCTGGTTTCCCAGCAGGGAGCCGCGCCTGCGCGCGGTTCCCCGCGCGGGGCAGCGCGCCTACGCAAGTTGGCATCCCGCGTGGGCCATTTAACGTGCGGACGCGTTGTTTTTTCTTTTTTTCGCTTCATTTTTTTTGACGTCCACGTGCGGTCACGTCTGCGCGCGCATCTTTGGTTCGGTACCGGTGCCCACCGGTACGTCGGTATGGTCGGTCCGGCGAACCTTGGTGGTGACTATGGGTTTTGGTGGTGACAGTACTTGTGGAAAGGGTATCAAGGAGATGGGGAGGTTTTTCTTGTAAAACTTGAGTTCCTTTTTCCTAAAAGGGCAAAGAGAAGTTTTCTTGTTTAAGAAATAGTGCAAATAGATTTCAGAAATAGAAATAGAAATAGTATGACATCTTTTTGTCTCTTTTTCGTGCTAAAAGAAAATCGATCCCAAATGGGGACATTTTTGAACATTTCCTAGAATGGGCTCAGATAAAACTATTTAGAGGCTTATGTTAAAGGCTGACCATGTCCATAATGACATAGTCAGTGTCACTTTTACATATTTAGGGATTTTTCCACTTCATTTGCCAATTCATCCTCTGTGGAAAGCAGATATTGGAAAACATTGCCTAGGCTTCTGACCGAGCTTTGCACTATTTACATGAGAATTAGGAAATAACTCTCTAAGATTTATATTTTTCTTAACTTCTCTGTTGGCATAATGTTACTGTTAGGATCTGTCACATGCCGCTGAAAATTCAAAAATTTTTCAGATGCGCAGCGGAAGGACATGTGCATATCCCGTTCATCGTATGAACGTATTTTAAAACCATTTATAGATAGATTAGGATTAAATTCTTATTAAATTATTTTAAAATCATGATTAAGAAGATCAGATCTTCACCTTGTGCGGGTAGATGGTCTCCGCAAATCTGATTCACGTGGTATTTAATGAAGGTTCAGTGGAAGCCGCACACGCGTCCGGCCTCTACGGGTATCCACATGAAGTAGTGAGTCGATCAAAGCCTTTGGATCTCCCCGGGGTGCTAGCTCCCTTGCAGAGAAGGCTTTAGATGGCTGATATCCTCCCTATCATTCAACTCTTGAATGCCTAAGTGAGGAGGAAGAAGAATGATGGATCAAAGGAAGAAGAAACAAGGCTCTTTTCAGCCTTTTCTTTTTCTCCTGCGCTGGATCCAAGGAAGAGGAAGAAGAAGGCCACGCCACCCTTTCTTTTTCTCCCTTTTCTCTTGCGGCTGGAAGGAGGAATGAGAGGAGGAGGGGTGCTGCCGAAATGCTTAAAGAAAGCATGAGAGGAGGGGCCGAAATCCCTCCTCCTTTTGAAGCCTAAATGGATAAGGATGAGCTCCTACATTTTAGGAGCTCATCCTTATCACTCTTTTGCAAAGAGAGGAGGGGCGTACGCCCCTCCTTTTCTTTTCACGCAAGCAAGGGGAGGGGCGTACTCCTTTTCTCCTCTCTAATCCCACGCCCCACTTAATCATATTAAGTGGGGTGGGTTTAGCCACATAGATAGGGACCCAATCCTTTTCTAAAAAGGATTAGATGAACTCAATCTTCCTTTTTATTTAAATCCTAATCTAATTGGAATTTAATTGAACCAAGACTCTATTGAACTCTTCAATCCTAATCCAATTAGGAGTCTTTTAATTAATTAGATTAAAAATTAAAATTAATTAGGACTTAAGAAAATCCTAATCTAATTAGGACTTATTAAATTTCAGCCCTAAGGCAATTAGGACTTTAGAAATCCTACTCCAAGTAGGACTCTAATTTAATTTGAAATTCTAATCCAATTAGGACTCCAATTATCCTACTCCAAGTAGGACTCGTAATCAAGTCCAATTAATGAAATCCAATTAATTAAATTAAATTGCAATCTGATTGCAATTTTTCTTCTTCTAACTACTAACTCTTAACGGGTTATCCATTTATCAATCTAATTGATCATATGTGATTCTTAATCATAATTCAACCATCGGATCGATCAATACTTCTAATGTGTGTGACCCCATAGGTTCTATTCTAACTGGTAGTGAGATATATTGCGATCTCTATCACAATATTATTGAAAACTCCTTTCAATGGGTTGAAACAATTCCAACTCAACTCACCAGGGATTATCGACCATCAAGATGATCCTTGTGAGTCACCATCTACCAGTGACACCTAGCAGTATGTAGTGGCTACCCAGCAGAATAGAATGATGAACCTCTAGGTGTAGTTATCGTATGATACAGTCCTTCTATCGTGGATCCCTACAGACCAGAGGTCATGGATAACTCGTCAAACTCCGTCGTCTGTCATATATCTAGATTTATTCGACTTGAGTTCGAGAGTGAAAAATTCTTTCTCCACTGTATATACTACCCTTGCCAAGATCTTAGAACTCAGTCTAATAAATCACATAGGATCACTCCTCATCTATTAAGGTCGATAGATTCCATGTAGGTGCATATCCTACTCCTACAGTGAACCTACTACGGCCAATCTACACTAGAAGGACCCATATGACTAGAGACCATGTATATGTGCAGTCAAACTACAATAACCTCACTGTGAGTAGCCGAAGCACCGCAGGTCAAAGGACCAGTCACACTACTGCAACATCAAGTAAGTCACTGACGAGTGGATAGACATCCAAGTGACTTCTTGTCTTGGTCACGCTCAGTACCTTTGTTCTCTAACAAGCACCTGCACTATCACTTTAGTGTCCCTACACTGTGGACTCGAGTCTCGTCCATCCATAAGGAAAGTGATCTGTGCACTGATCGGATCGATCACCGTCCTCGTGATGATCCATTGATCAGGAGCATTTAGAAATTAATCACCAATGATACATGGCTCAAATTCTCAACTCTTGAGAATATGTATCATCATCTTATTAATTTCTTGGACGATTTATAGACACATAAACAATATGAATGAAAAGATGCCCTTTTATTATTCAATAATAATAAAGTCAAGTACAAATTTATATTCCAGAATTAATAATGTGTCCGCCAGATTGGCTTCTAGGGCATACATCTAACAGTTACATCATGTGTATGCTATAATAGTTATTACTGCAGGAAATCTTCATGGTTATCTTCTCAATCTTCCTGAGAAAACCAGGTTGGCCCTGCTAACCTTAATGTACCAATCCTACTCCCACTTAGGAATCCGATAAAATTCAGTCCAACTCTTGAATTGATTTGCATGAATGTCTCTTTCCTATCTTAATTATTTCTGTTCAACACTACATGATCTTCATTGGTTTTTCCCTTTTATCTAGAACTTCAATGGTAGCCATTGGTCCCATTAGGAATTTAAATGTGATTGGTCATGTAAGATATGACCCATTAGAATTATCTGCATACTTATTCCGCTATTGCCGTTGTCACCGCCACCACCATCGCTACTTTCACTACACTGTCATCACCTTCATTATATTGCTAACATCTTGCCATTACCATTTTCATTGCCACCATACCACTGTCACCATTATTACCGCCTCACGGAATAGCCAACACTTGCCATCATCAACGCCACCACCATAGCCTTCACCATACCACCGCTGTCATCATCATCATCTCCACCATATTATTGGTGTTCCTACCACCACTACTACCACCACCGCCAGCATCGCCACCTCCACCGACCACCGCGAGCATCGCCACCTCCACCATATTGTCGCCACCCCCATCACTCCTATAATCAATGCCTCCATTGGATCCATCATTGCTACCATCACCTCATCCACTATCACTATATTTATGTTTTTAAAAATAATTGACTATACCAAACATATTTGACGCAGACAGGGGTGGGTAGGTTGCTGAAGATTTGGGATGGCGGCTGATTCTCTCCTTTTTTTGTTCTCTTTCAATGGCGGCTAGGATTTCTTGTGGATGGGAAAAGGAAGAAGATGATGGATGGCTAATTGGTTCAATTGGGTTCAATGAATGGTGGCCGAAATTGGGGATTGTGCTTGATTAGATTAGGGGCGGATGGAATTAGGTTGTGACCCAAAGTTTATTTGGGTTTGGGCTTAGTTGGTTTGGGACCCAAAGAGTGATTGGGTTGGGACGTGGGATATGGATGGCATGAGATAGGGATGAGGATTTTCAATGGGATTAGGACTCTAGGTTGGTGGCGTGATAAGAATGGGTTGTTGGTATAAGAAGGGGAGGAGTTGTTGACTTGAGAACAAGGATAGGGCTAGGAGGGCGTGAGAATGAAGGGAGGAGTCCTCTTGCTAGAACTCTTAATTAAGGAAGGATATGGCGGGAGGAATGGGTTGTGGCATTAGGATTGGGAGGAGTCCTTCCACAAGGACTTTCAAATAAGGATGGGTATTGCGTGAGGAAAAGAAGGGATATTGCTGAAAACGTGGAGGAATAGAAAATAAATATGGATTTGGATAAGAGAGTCTCACCCTCACACAAATCCAAGGGATGGCGTAAAGGAGGAGTCTCACCTTCACCAACTCCTACCAAGGCTTGGCATCTCACCAAGAAAAAGAAAAGGGAAGCATGTCACTTTCTTCACGAGAGAGGCTCTCAAATGATTTTGCAAAACTCTAATCTCTGCATTTTATTCTTCAACCTTTCCTTTATATAGAGTAAGAGGTTGGGATAAGTTGGACTCTAACAATCTGAATTTGTGGACTCCTTTAACAAGGACTCATTCTTCAACTAGGACTTCTACTTGAACTAGGACTCCTAGTTGACATGGACTCTTTTAATTTAAACAATTGACTAAATCAACTAACAAGATAAGACTCCCACTCAATTTGGACTCTTCATGGTGCATGGAATAAGAGTCCAAGTTGGCTAGGACTCTTCCTAAACGTCATGAGGACTAAATGACTAGACTCCACACACACACACAAGGACTCTTCAACACCTTGGACTCAATATGATTTAGGCATTGGACACTAACTCAAGGGGACTTAACACGCCCCAAACAAAAGGACTTAATGTAACATTGGACACGCCCAATGTTAGACCCAAACTCCTTAACTCAAGACTCCTAATCAACTTGGACCTTTTATTTGACACATGACTAAGAGTCCAAATTGGCTAGAACTCTCACACGACACATGGACCCATTACAAAGACTCCAAATAAATTAGAACTCTTCAACACGACTAGGACTCAATGTAACTAGACATGCCCAAGGATGAGGACCCATCTCCATGCACGCCTCCATGCTTGGGCTCATGCTCTTGCATCAATTTCTCCTGCTGAGAAGAACTCGACTCCGTCGAGTTGGGGCTGATTTGAGGAATCTTGGCTCGGATGGGATCCGCCATCTAGTGCGCACACGGATGCAGGCTGATGCGCGCCGGAAGAGCCCTGGTGGAATTGGTGCTCTAGGCTGGCGTGCCGGCAGGCCGCCAACTGGATGGACATGCACGGACGCGGGTCCGGTGCGCACGGGACGTGGTCCGGTGCGCACGGGACGCGGTCCGGTGCGCACGGGATGCACGTCCAGGTGAACGCCGGGAGATGGTGCTGCATGCGGCTACCGTGGCTGCTGCGCTTGGTTGTGACCTTGCACGCGGGTGCTCGGTGTGGCACTGCGCGCGGATCGGTTTGGCACTGCTTGTGCTCTTCGTGGCTTCCATTAGCTATCAGATTATCCTTCTTGAAATCCGATGTCATCTCTTCTGAATTTTCAGAACCATCTTCCTTAGCAATCGATGCGAACATGTCTCAACTTCATGATTGATACCAATTTTTGGGGCACAAGCGGACTTCGAAAGCACATTGTTGCAGCGGACGAGATCTGAAACCACTTTTGGTGGCGTAGATGAAGGGGCAGCGATGGAGAAGAAGGTCTTGGGGAAGACAAGGGTGGGGAAGAAGGGATAACTAGGAGGTTGGATATACTAGATCTCGAAACGAGATCTATGGCATGCTGAATGTCGCGCATTAGTGGAAGTTCCTTGGGTAGATCCTCAGGTGTTGCATCAGAAAAGTCCTCCAAAATCGACTTGAAATCAGATAGGATTACCTTTGGAATTTCAGATCCAACTTCTTCGCCTTGCTTGCAACCCGAAAGGACCCTGCGATCGACACAAACGGGTAGATCTGAACATTCTGGTTCCACCGCAGGTGCTTCTTCCTCGTTGCCTTCCTCTTCTTTGATCTCAGTGGGTTTAGGGGGAACTTCAGATGTCTTCGCGATCTCGTCTTCTTTGCACGCTAATGCAAAGCGCTGGTCTTTGGTGGGGCAAACATCAGCAAAGTGCCCTCGACCACCGCACTTGTAACAATCGGATTTGCTTCCTCTTTGTGGCATAGGACTCTTTCTTTTTCCTGGTCCTTGCTGCTCCTCGCTCCGGATTTGTATCCTATTTGCAGAGATTTCAGATATTGAGAAAAAGAGAATACCTCGAGGAAAAGAAATGCCCTTGTTGCTGCGTTTTGGAGAGCATCGCCCAACTTGAGTATAGGTAGGGCGACGTCGTCGTTGTGCCTCCACACAAAAAGCATCCATCTTTTGATTCAAGGCAACCATTTGATGGAGAACTTCAGCTATCATCTCTATCTCATCTCGTTGTCGATCGATGTTGTAGGGGCGGCTGCTTCTCATACTCATGATGATGCAGAATCTTCGCTCTGATACCAATTGACGTAGAGGGGGTAGGTAGGTTGCTGAAGATTGGGATGACAGCTGATTTCTCTCTTTTTTTCTCTTTCAATGGCGGCTAGGGTTTCTTGTGGATGGGTAAAGGAAGATGATCGATGGCTAATTGGTTCAATTGGGTTCAATGAATGGTGATCGAAAATGGGGATTGTGCTTGATTGGATTAGGGGCGGATGGAATTAGGTTGTGACCCCAAGTTTGATTGGGTTTGGGACCCAAAGAATGATTGGGTTGGGGCGTGGGATATGGATGGCGTGAGATAGGGATGAGGACTTTCAATGGGACTAGGTTGGTGGCGAGATAAGAATGGGTTGTTGGCGTGAGAAGGGGAGGAGTTATTGACGTGAGAATAAGGATAGGGCTAGGAGGGCGTGAGAATGAAGGGAGGAGTCCTCTTACTAGGACTTTTAATTAAGGAAGGATATGGCATGAGGAATGGGTTATGGCATGAGGATTGGGGGGAGTCCTTCCACAAGGACTCTCAAATGAGGATGGGCATTGCGTGAAGAAAAGAAGGGATATTTACTGAAAACATGGATAAAGGAAAGATAAATATGGATTTGGATAAGAGAGTCTCACCTTCACTAACTTCTACCAAGGCTTGGTGTCTCACCAAGAAAAAGAAAAGGGAAGCGTCTCACTTTTTTCACGAGAGAGGCTCTCAAATTTTTTGCAGAACTCTAATTTCTGCATTTTATTCTTCAACCTCTTCTTTATATAGAGTAAGAGGTTGGGATAAGTTGGACTCTAACAATCTGAAATTGGTAGACTTCTTCTTTAACAAGGATTCATTCTTTAACTAGGACTTCTATTTGAATTAGGACTCCTACTTGACATGGACTTTTTTAATTTAAACAATTGACTAAATTAACTAACAAGACTCCCACTCGACTTGGACTCTTCATGGCGCATGGAATGAGAGTCCAAGTCGGCTAGGACTCTTCCGAAACATCATGAGGACAAATGACTAGACTCCACATACACACAAGGACTCTTCAACGCCTTGGACTCAATGTGATTTAGGCGTTGGACACTAACTCAAGGGAACTTGACACGCCTCAAACAAAAGGACTCAATGTAACATTGGACATGTCCAATGTTAGACCCAAACTCCTTAACTCAAGACTCTTAATTAACTTGGACTCTTTAATTGAGACATGACTAAGAATCCAAATCAGCTAGGACTCTTTCACACGGCACATGGACCCATTATAAAGACTCCAAATAAATTAGGACTCTTCAACATGACTAGGACTCAATGTAATTGGGCGTCGAAACACTAGGACCCAATATAACTAGATATGCCCAAGGATGAGGATCACATCTCCACGCATGCATCCATGCTTGGGCTCATGCTCCTGCATCAATATTTATATGTTTAAAAATTTAGGAAAGAATAAAAATGAAAATTCTATTTTTTTATTTCTGAAAAAATGAAAATGATGCCAAATGGCACCTAAATGCCTTGTTGGAGAAATATAAAGTGCACCTTATAACAATAGAAATGCATTGCTAGTCTCAGAAAAAAATATCAAATAAGCTTCGCCGAACCAGTAACAAGGTCATACCGCTGGCTACTAGTTTGATATAGTTCCAATATGTACCATATTGACTCAAGGCACAATGGAATCCAAAGGGGGGGAGGGAGAGTGTGGAGAGGGAGGAGAGAGAACGGGGTGGGGAGAGAGGGACGGATGGAGGGATAGTGTGTATCCAACATTGTTGTCGTTTTGGTAGGTTCGTGGTCATCATCATCGTTGGTGGCATGGTTCGTTGTACCACCTCAAACCGTCCGATTCCGGGCATGAGTCATACCAAAAGCGGACCGGTATGGTTTCACCCCATAGTTCGAGACACGAGCGAGGGAGGAGGAGAGGGAGAAGGAAAGAGAGGTAAAGAGAGAAAGAGGGAGGGAGAGGGAGAGGGAGAGGGAGGAAAGGAGGGAGGGAGAGGGAGAGGGAGAGGGAGAGGGAGAGGGAGGAAAGGAGGGAGAGAGAGGAAGAGGGAGGGAGGTCGAGGGAGGAAGAGGAAGAGGGCTTTCGAGCCTCCTTTTCTCTGAATATGGCGTAATAAAAGAGAGAAAAAGAGAGGGAGGGAGAGGGAGAGGGAGAGGGAGAGGGAGAGAGGGAGGGAGAGAGGGAGAGGCCGCCGGGTGGCATAATAGGGGTGGAGCCTCTGTTTCGAAACCAAAATAAAGGCTCCACGCTTGTTATGCCGCACTGGAGGAGAGGGGTTTCGAAAGCTCTCTCCCTCTCTGTCTCTTGACCTCTCTCCATCCCTTCCTCTCCCTCAACCTCTCCCTCTCCCTCCCTCTCTCTCTTTTCCTCTCTTTCATTATGACATAGATGGAGGATTGAGGGCTTGAAAGCTCTCTCCCTCCCTTCTTTTCCCTTTTCCTTCCTCCCTCTCTCTTTTCCTCTCTTTTCTTCTCCCTCTCCCCTTCCCTCTCAGGCTCCCCTTTGTCGTATGCCACAAGTGGACGCGGCATGGTAATGTACCATATCATACTATTGGGCAACTGGCATGGGTCCGGGTACTGGTTCTACCAACCTTGGTTGGCGATAGTGGCAGCGACAGTGATGAAATCCTAATTCTAGCAAGGGTTCATGATTCACGAGAGACGAGGATGATTGATAGAGTGGGGAGAGGAGGATCGAGAGAGGGAGAGAAGGAAGAGGGCAGAGGGGAGAGGAGGATCGGGAGAACGGGAAAGAAGGCATACACAAGCAAGATCGGGAGAAAGGAAGAAGGATCGAGAGGAGTCGTGACTCAAATTTTAAATAACCTAATCTCCTAGTTTAGTCCATTACAATCTGAAATAGCTTGAAACTAGGTAGAACCAAATAGTTCAACCCAATTCAAGTTCCTGGATGGTTTGGTTCAATACACACCAAATCGCCTAGTTCGGGATAGTTCGACCATCCTTGATAAGAAGTATAGAGATAATATCTCACTGGCTTGTAACACTCACTACTTTTATGGGAAGAAACAACTCACTAGTGGTATTATGATATTACAGATCTTATTGAGTTTCCCTTTATTGTTTTGCTTGTCATCTCTCACTCACTACTAGAATAACAAAGCTGATGTGCAATAGTCTCATGTTATTTTAACTTGTGTTGTCTATTTACAAGAGTTGTTGGAGTTGAGAGTAGGTAAAATTTGTTGCACTGGTATTTGGGGTTGTACTAGCTAGCAACTAGCTTGGTGTGGTATTGGTATGTACTATACCATCCGACATACCAAAGCTGGTAGAGGGAGAGAGAGAGAGGAGAGAGAGAAAAAGAGAGGAGGGAGAAAGTGAGAGAGAGGGGCCCATAGAGAGGGGGAAGGGAGGAGTGGAAGAAAGAGAGATAGAGGGAAAGGGAGAGAAAACCCTAACCCTAACACTAGGATGAGACCGAGGGTGGGGAGGCAAGATGAAAGGAAGAAAGAGAGATGTGGAGAGGAGGGAGAGGGTGGGAGAAAGAGAGGCGTATAGGACATTGACGGTGATCAAGTGCATTGGAGTCAGAGTCGGCATTGTTCGAGATTGTTAGCATTGGCATTGGTGTCGATCAATCATGGTGGCCTTGACATCAGGTACTGGTGGAGCCTTTGACATTGGGTACCTATGGGGCTTTGAAGCTCCGATCATGGTGGAAGTTGGGGGGGGGAGAGAATAGGAGGGAGGGTGCTCGGGGGATTTTAAAGATCAAACCGTCCTGATCGGCCGAATTGTCTCTATCCTTTAAGAGTAGGTGTTGTTAAATCTGCCATGTCAGAATTTATTTACCTAGGTTGCAGAAAGAACTAATGTATTTTTTTTGGAAATCCTCCCCCACCCATAGTTGCAGTTAGCTCCACCCTGCACCTGCCACCATTTATTTACAGCATTTGCCTGTGACTACGAACTAAGTTTATCAAACAATTCAAGTCATATGGTAATCCAGTTTGGTCTATTATCCTGCCATTTTTTTTAAAAAAAACTTCAAGTCATTGCTTGTAAATGGTGAGCCATTAAACTTTGTCTACCGTCTTTTGTCAAGATCTATTTTTTTTCCTCATTAATAATGCTTTCGATGAATTGGACATGAGAAATTCCTTTTTCTTAACAGCCACGCTAGGCTTCTATCATATGCTCAATCCTTTTATATGAGTGTATCAATTGATCTTTGCCTTTTTATGAAGAACTAGGAAACAACAATATCAAGCTTCTCTCATTCTTAGTCCTCAGTGGAACTCATACCAATTGATCTTTGCCTTGTTATAAGGTTTAATGTATAGTTGGGATGGCATGGCCCATACCTATAGTTGTAGGCAAGGGCTTGTGAGGACTCATGCAAACATGTGTTTAGTCTCACATCAGTTATGCAATAGGTAGATCTTGGGTAATAATACCTTCCAACTAGCTTCTCGGGGGAGGTCTTAGGTCATTATAAATAGTATCAAAGCAGACCTGGTATGTAGCCTATGTGGACTAGGGAACATTGCAGCATGGGCCTATTTGGAGCTGACCATGGTTCAATTATGGTATTTGTGATTGGATTTGGATCATTTGTTTAGCAAGGATACCATTGCTTAAATGGATGGAATGTGGGATCCATGTAACTCATATCGGCTATACACTAGCCAGATCTTGGCTACATAAATAGGGCCAAGGAATCAAGAAATATTTTCTGGCTAGTCTTTTTGGGTGAGTTCCTAGATTGTTACAAGGCTTGTATATGCTACAATTCTGTTAAAGCATGATTGGCTGACCAACAAAGATTTAACTCAAGTTCTCATGAGAAGGAGTGGGAGGGAGAGGGAGTTTTCCTAAATGAAACTAATGAGCATGCATAACTCTATAATCAACTTAATTTTGTGTCAATGCATTTTGTTTTCTAAGCTGTTTCTCAAGCAGAAAATCCTGTTGTTTTTATGATGCACTGGTATTGGATCTCCGCAAAAATTGCTTGGAATATAATCAAATTAATCGGGCAATTACTGGTATTATTGACCTAATTCAGTACATGCCTAAAACAACATGATGCTGTTAAAGAACCTCATCAAATGTTTGTGGATTAACAGTTGACATTGCATTCTTAATGTTATTTACAAATAATCAAAATAAATTTGTATCTGTTTGCTTTTCCATGTAGGTTACTTCTTTAATATTACTTCATGTCATTTTTTTTGAAATGCTCTTCTTATGTGTATTAATTTAAATGAAATCAGGTAACAATAATCACTGGGTTCAACATTCTACAGAACAATGCTGTGGTAAGTTCCCTATTCCTCTAAATGTAACTATGATGCATTTTTGTTCTTATTCTCCTATAACTTCTAAGAAAATAAGCTTTATTAAGAATAATTGTTATACATAACCATTTTTTATTTAACCTTATACGTACATGGTTGCAGTCTCAACAGCAAAGAGGTGCTGCAAATGGTATGTCTGTAACTGCAATGTCTCTTTTTAAAGCAGCTGCACCTGCAGGTGGAGGAGCTCTGTAAGTATTCACAGTGTCTTCCGTTCTATATTAATGCTAATACTTGATTGTTAGATGTATGCCCTAGAAGCCAATTTGGCTGACACATTGTTGATTCTAGGGACATAATTTTGTACTTGACTATTTATTATTGAATAAATAAAAGGCATCTTTTTCATTCATATTGTTTATGTGTCTATGAATCGTCCAAGAAATTAATAAGATGATACATATTCTCAAGAGTTGAGAATTTGAGCCATGTATCATTGGTGATTAATTTCTAAATGCTCCTGATCAAAGGATCATCACAAGGACGGTGATCGATCCGATCAGTGCACAGATCACTCTCCTTCTGGATGGACGAGACTTGAGTCCACAGTGTAGGGACACTGAAGTGATAGTGCAGGTGCTTGTTAGAGAACAAGGGTACTGAGCGTGACCAATACAAGAAGTCACTTGGATGTCTATCCACTCGTCAGTGACTTGCTTGATGTTGCAGTAGTGTGACTGGTCCTTTGACCTGCGGTGCTTCGGCTACTCACAGTGAGGTTATTGTAGTTTGACTGCACACATACATGGTCTCTAGCCATATGGGTCCATGCAGTGTAGATTGGCTGCAGTAAGTTCACTGTAGGAGTAGGGTATGCACCTATATGGAATCTATCGACCTTGATAGATAAGGAGAGATCCTATGTGATTTATAAGACTGAGTTCGTAAGACCTCGGCCGGGGCAGTATGCACAGTGGAGAAAGAGTTTTTCACTATCGAACTCGAGTCGAATAAATCTTGACATATGACAGACGATGGGGTTTGACGAGTTGTCCATGACCTCCGTCCTGTAGGGATCCACGATAGTAGGACTATATCACATGTTAACTGCACCTAGAGGTTCATCATTCCATTCTGCTGGGTAGCCACTACATGCTACTAGGTGTCACTGGTGGATGGTGGGACTCATAGGGATTATCTTGATGATCGATAAACCCCAATGAGTTGAGTTGGAATCGTTCCAACCCATTGAAAGGAGTTTTCAATGATATAGTGATAGAGATCACAATATATCTCACTACCAGTCAGAATAGAACCTATGGGGTCACACACACTAGAAGTATTGACCGATCCGATGGTTGAAATCGTGATTAGGAATCATAAGAAATCAATTTGATTGATAAGAAGTTGAAGAAGAACAAAGGGAATTAATTAATTGGACTTGAAACAAGAATCCTACTTCGGGTAGGATACCTAGAGTTCTAATTGGATTAGGACTGGGATTCCTACTTGGAATAGGATTCCTCAATCCTAATGAGATTAGGAGTTTTGAATTAAAATTGGATTCCTACTTGGAGTAGGATTCCTAGAAATCCTAATAGGATTAGGACTTCGGATTCAAATAGAGTCCTAATTAGATTAGGACTAAAATTAAACAAATCCTAATTGGATTAGGATTCCTTAAGTCTAAATTAATTATTAATCTAATGAATCAACATGACTCCTAATTGGATTAGGATTGAAGAGTTCAATTGAGTCATGGTTCATTCAAGTCCTAATTGGATTAGGACTAGCATAGATTGAACCCAATTTGGCCAATCCTAATTAGATTAGGATGAAACCATGAGAGAGGCACCTAATCCTCTTTGGAAGAGGATTAGGTTAACCAACTAAGAGGGGCATCAGCCCCTCTCCAAATGCTTGGGGCGACAAGAAGAGAGGAGCTAGGGCCGGCGCCCCCTTCTTATTTGGTAGGTTGTCATTGGAACTCCTAAAAGTTAGGAGCTCCAATCCCTTTTTAAAGAGGACTAGAGGCCGGCGCCCTAAGAGAGCTTTTCATCCTCCTCTTGCTGCCGCCACCCTCCCCTCTCCTCTCTTGGTTCAGCCGCAAGCAAAGGAAGAGCAAGGTCCAAGCGTTGGCGTCTTCCTCTTCCTCCAATCCTTCTTCCAACGCAGGGAAAAGAAAGAAGGCTGCAGAAGCTGTGTTCTTCTTCCTTGAGTTCCTTCTTCTTCTTCCTCCTCTCAAGCACTTTCAAGAGTTGAAAGAAAGAGAAGAGATCAGCCATCAAAGGAGTCTTTGCAAGGGAGCTAGCACCCCGGGAAGACAAGAAAGCTTTGATCGGTTCTCTACTTCGTGTGGATACCCGTAGAGGCCGGACGTTTGAACGGCTTCAAACGAACCCTCTTCCAAAACCACGAATTCAGATTCGCGGTGATCATCTACCCGCGCAAGGTGAAGATTTGATCTTCCTATTAGTTCTAAAAGTTTTAATTCTTACCTAATTACGAAAGGTCTCGAAACAAGCGTTCATGCGATGAACGTCGAACCCGTGCATGCCGATTCCGCTGCCATCTGAAAATTTTTGAAATATCAGCGGCATGGGCGGGTTCCCAACAGTGGTATCAGAGCCTAGGCTTCGTAGATTAAGGTAAGAATTAAATAACTAAAGGCTTATTAGATCTGAAAATTGATTGATCATGCATGCTGAAAAATTCTGCATGCAGATTTTTTCAGGGGTGCAGATTTTTACATGCTGATTTTTATGTGATAAAAAGATGATTCTAATTGCATTGTTAATGGGATTACAAAGTTTAGAATCATGATTAGCATGATCAGCGACCTATGTCATGATATAATCAGTTAAGTTTCAGATCTGAAAATTATAATTGTAGCATACGGTGATGATCATAGGATTCAACCCCTTTTGGTATCAAATGTAATGACCTGCGATGTGATCTGCGATGTCATGTAATTTTTCAGATGCTTGCATGCATCTTATTTGATGTTTTGAGAGGCATGCGTGCCTCCTAAAAGGAGATGTAAATTATTTTTATTTTTATTTTACATCTGGTTGTATTTCTGTGATGTGATGTACATCAACGATCAAGTTGAAGCAAAGGCATGAGATGAAAGGTGATCCAAGCGGTTGATGGCGATGGGATCAAGGGTTGATCAAGGATCGAATCAAGGAGGCTTGGAACCAATTCAAGAGTTGAAGACCACTTGATCAATTGATGTGCATGTGCTTGTAATACGACCTAATTAGAATCCATGATCATCACCTAGTTAAAGTTTAGCTTTAATTATTGCCGCGATTATAACTGCCTGCAATGCGCCGTTTGCATGTGATGTGAATGAGAGTCGGGTAGATAGGTCTACATGTGATGTAGCAAACCCAATTGAGACCTAAATCAAAACCTCCTCAATCAAGTCGAGAGTGAACCGACATGAGCAAGTCATATTAGATTAATTGATCTAATTGGTGTCTAGGAAAGCATGAAAGGTGGTTACTTAATTAGGACCTTACTCTCTGAGTAAGGGGAGCCTCCCACCTGCTTACCTGGCCAATTGTTCGATTACCTCTTATGAAAGGCTCAAGTTGCAAACACTAAGACCTGATTAACCAATATTAAGTCAATAGGTCTTCCACTGTAGTAGAGCTGCTAAGGCCTTTCTGATGTTGACTTGTTTCGGCTGGATACAGTGGTCAAGTTGCATTGGGGGGCTGGACCTCTCTATAGACATGAGATGTTGTAGGGTAAAGGTGGGGTTGGGCACCAATAACTGTTAGGTGAGGACCCAATGACGACTTTATTCCTACGGTTATACAGTGGGTCTGACTTAACTAAGAAATGGGACCAATAACTGTTAGGTGAGGTCTTCATGGCTTAGAGACCAAGTTGCACTGCAACATGCTTGAGAAGCATTGTACAAGAGTTGTACACTCATCCATCTATGTGTCACCAATAACTGTTAGGTGAGGTGGCATGTAAATTGGTGGGACCGCAGTACCCACTAGAAACCCTAGTCGTGTGGGATTTCCGTTTTCCTACCAGGGGAGTGTGAGGAATTCGAGAAAATAGTGGGAGTCACATTTGTTCTAAAAGACCTTAGGACAGATTAGGATCAAGTACAAAAGTCTAACTAGAATCTTTACTCTCTGCAGATACAATGTCGGGTTCAAACCCTTTGACCCGTATTCTTGAGACCAACCGACTGACCGGAACCAATTACAAGGACTGGCTTAGAAATCTCAAAATAGTTTTGGACTGTGAGAAGATAGGTTATATACTCGATTCAGATATCCCCACATTACCAGCACGTCCCACTGATGTTCAGCGTGAGATGCATAAAAAAGTGGTTGGACGATGACATTAGAGTAAAATGCTATATGATGGCATCTATGTCTAATGAACTCCAATGCCAGCATGAAAATATAAAGACTGCTAGGGACATACTGGCACACTTACAAGAGTTGTATGGTGAGCAGAGTCGCACAGCTCGTTTTGAAGTGTCCAAGAGGCTTTTCAAAGCGAAGATGCGCGAAGGGCAGTCTGTTCATGATCACGGTCTGACCATGATCAAGGACCTAGAGGAGCTTGAGAAGCTCGGTATGGACATGCACAAGGAATTGCAAGTGGATTTGATCCTACAGTCACTTCCTGATTCATTTGGTCAGTTTATAGTAAACTACCACATGAATAAGATTGAATGCACTAAGACTGAACTAATCAACATGTTGGTAACTGCTGAGGGAGCCTTGAAAGGTTCAAGGGGCAATGTCCTCGCTGCTGAGTTGACTTCTGGTTCCAAGAGAAAGTCTACTTGGAAGAAAAGGAAACCTACAAAGAAGCAGAAGAAAGACAAGAAGCCAAAGAAGGAAGTTCAAAAGAAAAAGGCTAACGACAAAGGAAAATGTTTCCACTGCAATGTCGAAGGCCACTGGAAGAGAAACTGTCCTTCATACCTCGAGAGCCCGAAGAACAAGAAAGGTGACACACCTTCAGAAGGTATAGACTTGCTCATAATTGAAACTAATCTAACGGTTTCTTCTACTTCCAGTTGGGTTATAGATTCTGGTTCTAGTGCTCATTTGTGCACTACCATGCAGGGTCTAAAGGAAAGTAGAAGGCTGGCAGAAGGTGCGGTAACCCTTCGGGTTGGCAACGGGGCAAAAGTTGCTGCTGTGGCTGTGGGCACCTACCATCTGCGACTACCGTCTGGATTTAGTTTAATACTTAGAGACTGTTATTATGTACCTGTTGCTAGCAGAAATTTGATTTCTGTTTCATGTCTAGCACAGGAAGGTCATGTTTTTACATTTGACAAAGACTGCTGTTCTATTTATTTAAGAAATAAAATAGTCGCACGTGGTTTCATGATTGACAGTCTCTATCATTTACATATGGATGTATCTGTGAATGTTACCGAGCAAGATGTGAGTGCCAAAGGATCCAAAAGATCCAGAGATGAGATAAACCAAAGATATTTGTGGCACCTCAGACTTGGCCATATTGGAGAAGATAGAATGAACAAAATGGATAAAGATGGGCTCTTAGGCTCATTGACTTCCGAGTCATATCCAGTTTGCGAGTCCTGTCTTCAAGGAAAGATGGCCAGACTACCCTTTGTAGGACATGGGGAGAGGACCACTGAAATACTTACCCTAGTACATACAGATGTATGTGGCCCATTCGATGTGCTAGCCAGGGGACGTTATTCTTACTTCATTACCTTTACCGATGATTATTCACGGTATGGGTATGTGTATCTTATGAGACACAAGTCTGAATCCTTTGAAAAGTTCAAAGAGTTCAAAAATGAAGTAGAAAAACAAACTGGAAAACCTCTTAAGGCTCTTCGATCAGATCGGGGAGGAGAATACCTTAGTGGGGAATTCCGGGACTATCTCAAAGAAAACGGCATAGTCTCACAATGGACACCTCCGGGTACACCTCAACTCAACGGGGTGTCAGAGAGGAGAAATCGGACCCTATTGGATATGGTCAGGTCCATGATGAGCTTCACTGATTTACCTATGTTCCTTTGGGGAGATGCCTTACTCACAGCGATTTATTTATTGAATAGAGTTCCCTCTAAATCCGTTCCTACCACACCGTATGAGATATGGCATGGTAAGAAACCAAGTCTGGGTCATCTCAAGATTTGGGGATGTCCGGC
Source organism: Phoenix dactylifera (assembly GCF_009389715.1). NCBI lineage: Eukaryota > Viridiplantae > Streptophyta > Magnoliopsida > Arecales > Arecaceae > Phoenix > Phoenix dactylifera. The sequence continues at coordinate 94,209 of NW_024068601.1, forward strand.
CCACGTCAAGCGACTACAGGCGAACAAGTTAGAGGCTAGGACCATAAGTGCTCGTTTTATAGGATATCCTAAAGAGTCATTAGGATACAATTTTTACGTCTCAGAGGATCACAATGTGTTTGTGAGCCGTCATGCCATCTTCTTGGAAAATCAGTTTATCCTTGATAGAGGCAGTGGGAGGAAAATTGAGCTTGAAGAGAAAGTCTCTGAAAAGCAACGAGTCATGGATCCTATAGAACCTATTCATAAGGAGCCAGTACACGATGTCCCTCAACCACCGCGTAGATCTAGTAGGGTCTCCCATCCTCCCGATAGATACTTAGGTATACTAGAAGAGGATACAGAGAAAATGTTCCTAGTGGGGGATAGGGATCACATACAGGATCCCAAAACCTACAACGAGGCGATATCTGATATCGATTCCGAGAAATGGCTGGAAGCTATGAAGTCAGAGATAGACTCCATGCATTCCAACCAAGTCTGGACCTTAGTAGATCCACCAGAAGGTATTGTACCTATTGGATGCAAATGGATCTACAAAAGGAAGATAGGTTCGGATGGAGAGGTAGAGACCTATAAGGCAAGGCTTGTGGCGAAAGGGTATAGTCAGCGCGAAGGCATTGACTATCAGGAGACCTTTTCACCTGTAGCCATGCTAAAATCCATCCGAACATTGCTTGCCATTGCAGCATTTCATGATTATGAAATCTGGCAGATGGATGTGAAAACTGCTTTCCTGAATGGATATCTTGATGAAGATATCTATATGAAACAGCCTTTGGGTTTCACTTCCAGTGATGGAGATCACATGGTCTGCAAGCTGCAAAGGTCCATCTATGGACTAAAGCAAGCCTCTCGGAGTTGGAACACTCGTTTCGATGATGCAATCAAAACGTTTGATTTCATCAAAAACGAGGAGGAACCATGTGTTTATAAAAAGGTTAGTGGGAGTGCTGTCGTTTTTCTCGTACTGTACGTAGATGACATTCTCCTGATTGGGAATGATATTCCCATGCTAACCTCGGTCAAGGTCTGGTTGTCAAAAGAATTCTCCATGAAAGACCTTGGGGAAGCATCCTATATTTTGGGAATAAAGGTCTATAGAGATAGATCTAAAAGGATGCTTGGCCTGTCACAGAAAATGTACATAGAGGAGGTGCTGAAGAGGTTCAGCATGGAAAACTCCAAGAGGGGTCTCTTACCCCTAAGGCATGGAATTCATCTCTCCAAGAAGATGTGCCCCAACACATCTGAGGAAATTCAACGCATGAGCAAGATTCCTTATGCATCGGCAATAGGAAGCCTCATGTATGCCATGCTATGTACACGACCTGATATAGCTCTTGCTGTGAGTGTCACAAGCAGATATCAGTCGAATCCAGGTGAAGAACACTGGACAGCTGTGAAGAATATTCTTAAGTACTTGAGAAGAACTAAAGATTTATTCTTGGTTTTTGGAGGATCATCAGAGTTAAAGGTAGAAGGGTACACAGATTCAGACTTCATGACTGATGTCGATGACAGGAAGTCAACATCTGGATACGTGTTCTTGTGCAATGGTGGTACGGTGAATTGGAAGAGTTCTAAACAACCGATCATTGCTGATTCGACTATGGAAGCCGAATACATCGCCGCCTCTGAAGCTGCTAAGGAAGGCTTCTGGTTCAAGAAATTCATTGCAGAGCTGGATGTGATGACATCAGATGCCATAACACTCTACTGCGATAACAATGGCGCCATAGCCCTTGCTAAGGAGCCAAGGTCTCATCAGAAGTCTAAGCATATAGAGCAGCGCTTTCACCTCATACGCGACTATGTGGAGAAGAAATATATAGAGGTACAGAGAGTAGACTCCGCGGATAACGTGGCAGACCCTTTCACTAAGCAGCTGAGTCAGCAAAAGACTGAAGCCCACCTTGAGAAGATGGGCCTAAGATATATGACCAATTGGCTTTAGTGCAAGTGGGAGATTGTTAGATGTATGCCCTAGAAGCCAATTTGGCTGACACATTGTTGATTCTAGGGACATAATTTTGTACTTGACTATTTATTATTGAATAAATAAAAGGCATCTTTTTCATTCATATTGTTTATGTGTCTATGAATCGTCCAAGAAATTAATAAGATGATGATACATATTCTCAAGAGTTGAGAATTTGAGCCATGTATCATTGGTGATTAATTTCTAAATGCTACTGATCAAAGGATCATCACAAGGACGGTGATCGATCCGATCAGTGCACAGATCACTCTCCTTCTGGATGGACGAGACTTGAGTCCACAGTGTAGGGACACTGAAGTGATAGTGCAGGTGCTTGTTAGAGAACAAGGGTACTGAGCGTGACCAATACAAGAAGTCACTTGGATGTCTATCCACTCGTCAGTGACTTGCTTGATGTTGCAGTAGTGTGACTGGTCCTTTGACCTGCGGTGCTTCGGCTACTCACAGTGAGGTTATTGTAGTTTGACTGCACACATACATGGTCTCTAGCCATATGGGTCCATGCAGTGTAGATTGGCTGCAGTAAGTTCACTGTAGGAGTAGGGTATGCACCTATATGGAATCTATCGACCTTGATAGATAAGGAGAGATCCTATGTGATTTATAAGACTGAGTTCGTAAGATCTCGGCCGGGGCAGTATGCACAGTGGAGAAAGAGTTTTTCACTATCGAACTCGAGTCGAATAAATCTTGACATATGACAGACGATGGGGTTTGACGAGTTGTCCATGACCTCCGTCCTGTAGGGATCCACGATAGTAGGACTATATCACATGTTAACTGCACCTAGAGGTTCATCATTCCATTCTGCTGGGTAGCCACTACATGCTGCTAGGTGTCACTGGTGGATGGTGGGACTCATAGGGATTATCTTGATGATCGATAAACCCCAATGAGTTGAGTTGGAATCGTTCCAACCCATTGAAAGGAGTTTTCAATGATATAGTGATAGAGATCACAATATATCTCACTACCAGTCAGAATAGAACCTATGGGGTCACACACACTAGAAGTATTGACCGATCCGATGGTTGAAATCGTGATTAGGAATCACAAGAAATCAATTTGATTGATAAGAAGTTGAAGAAGAACAAAGGGAATTAATTAATTGGACTTGAAACAAGAATCCTACTTCGGATAGGATACCTAGAGTTCTAATTGGATTAGGACTGGGATTCCTACTTGGAATAGGATTCCTCAATCCTAATGAGATTAGGAGTTTTGAATTAAAATTGGATTCCTACTTGGAGTAGGATTCCTAGAAATCCTAATAGGATTAGGACTTCGGATTCAAATAGAGTCCTAATTAGATTAGGACTAAAATTAAACAAATCCTAATTGGATTAGGATTCCTTAAGTCTAAATTAATTATTAATCTAATGAATCAACATGACTCCTAATTGGATTAGGATTGAAGAGTTCAATTGAGTCATGGTTCATTCAAGTCCTAATTGGATTAGGACTAGCATAGATTGAACCCAATTTGGCCAATCCTAATTAGATTAGGATGAAACCATGAGAGAGGCACCTAATCCTCTTTGGAAGAGGATTAGGTTAACCAACTAAGAGGGGCATCAGCCCCTCTCCAAATGCTTGGGGCGACAAGAAGAGAGGAGCTAGGGCCGGCGCCCCCTTCTTATTTGGTAGGTTGTCATTGGAACTCCTAAAAGTTAGGAGCTCCAATCCCTTTTTAAAGAGGACTAGAGGCCGGCGCCCTAAGAGAGCTTTTCATCCTCCTCTTGCTGCCGCCACCCTCCCCTCTCCTCTCTTGGTTCAGCCGCAAGCAAAGGAAGAGCAAGGTCCAAGCGTTGGCGTCTTCCTCTTCCTCCAATCCTTCTTCCAACGCAGGGAAAAGAAAGAAGGCTGCAGAAGCTGTGTTCTTCTTCCTTGAGTTCCTTCTTCTTCTTCCTCCTCTCAAGCACTTTCAAGAGTTGAAAGAAAGAGAAGAGATCAGCCATCAAAGGAGTCTTTGCAAGGGAGCTAGCACCCCGGGAAGACAAGAAAGCTTTGATCGGTTCTCTACTTCGTGTGGATACCCGTAGAGGCCGGACGTTTGAACGGCTTCAAACGAACCCTCTTCCAAAACCACGAATTCAGATTCGCGGTGATCATCTACCCGCGCAAGGTGAAGATTTGATCTTCCTATTAGTTCTAAAAGTTTTAATTCTTACCTAATTACGAAAGGTCTCGAAACAAGCGTTCATGCGATGAACGTCGAACCCGTGCATGCCGATTCCGCTGCCATCTGAAAATTTTTGAAATATCAGCGGCATGGGCGGGTTCCCAACATTGATAATATGATTCTGACTACTAGTACAGCTTGTGCTTTTTGCTAGTCATAGTGCAACTTCTGAATATGAAAATCAATGTTTTCCAGCATAGCATGCAGTTTCTTTTTCAAAAATCCTGTCAATTTACATCCAGTATTCTTCACCTTTTTATGTCTATAGAATTTCCCTTTCTTCTTTCTATAGTTTTTTAATTTGATAGTAACTGATTCAGTGAGCTAAACATATTTACTGTACCACAAAAGGTATGTAAAAGGATATTTATTGGCAGTTGGCACTCTTGGATACAGACATACTTGACTGTTGGACTTGTTGCAAAGTCCTAGTTGAAATTATACAGGGCTAGCTCAAGCTTATCAAGAGTTAAGAATGGCTAAGCTTAAGCATGGTTCATCTCCATTCAAGCTCACTTGAGCATGGTTTGGTTGGGTTCATTAATGGTTAAGGCACTCAACAATGAGAGAGGAGGTATTAATTGTTAAGGGAAGGGCGTAAGCACTCAACAATGAGAGAGCAGGGCATGATGTATAGAAAATGGCATGGGTGAAGAGACCTAGATCATATATTGACAATTCAAATCATGATACGCCATATTGTACAGGGTATACCGTACTATACCGGTTCGGTACCAATACACAATACGGGGGGCATACCGACACTATACCATACTGTATCGGTACAATGATAGGGTGGCACCAATATAGGGCTCGGTATCGAGACGATGTACCTTGGTTTAGATTAAGTTCATAAAAAATCTTGAGATTGAGGGTGGATTTCAATCATTTTTGTTTTATATCTTGAACCTATTGTCATTGTCACTGACACCCTGATACTCCGTTGTGGAAAATGAAGATAAAATGAATGACCAGTTTCATTACCCTTTTTACTGCATGCTGTAGAGGAAGAACATACAAGGAGAGGAGAGGAGATTGGGAGTGCCACTCTTTTCCAACATTGTTTTTCACCTTTGGAGAAGAGGAAAGGGAAGGAGATGAAGTTGGGACTTGGGAACCTTAGAAGATTGGGGGCTTCAGGGCAATGGAGGGATACAGGTAGTGGGTTGCGCCATTGAGACACTTCTTTTGGAGTTTGGAGAGAAAGGATTACCTTGGGAAGATTTTATAAGGCTAACTGATCCAAGCTGTTAAATCACAATCTTATTGCTAAGGTACATGCTCTACCAAGGCATATAGGCCATTTTGTTCCTCTTGCGAGAATTATTTACTGAACAAATAAATACTAAAATTTGTTGACAATTAGCAAATTTATGTTTCAAAACATATTGAGTGAACACAAATGAGCTCTTCATAGCTTGTGTTTGGGTTGCTTATATTTCTAGCTTAGTCCTTGGCTCCCATTCAGGTTGCTTGCCACTCGAGCAAGCCAAATATGAGTGAGCTTCTCATCATGATAGCTTGTTCTTTTGGCAGCCCTAGGTGTGGAGTTGCGAAGCTTGTGCTTACTTTCTTCTTCCTCCTCCCTTCTCCCTTCTTGCTTTCTACTTTTCTCTTTGCTTTTTTTCCTTTGGCCAATGAAAGTATGCTGGTGGTGAAAGCAGGCCAATGGTGGGAAACTAGTAGTTCAAAATGGATGAATCCAGTGCCCATAAGAGAGGAAGAGAGAAAGGTAGAGATTAGAGACTAATCACCAAAAAATCAAAAGGGAGGAGTAAAAGTAAGGAAAAAAGATGTTGCAGCACTAGCGGTTCAGTGCTGCCTGTTTCTCTCTTCTCTTTGATGGAGGACGTTGGCAGCAACCACTAAAGACCTATAAAAGTGTCCTAAGGCTGGTTCTAATGCCTAATCCTTGATTTGGAATGTGTTATATGATTCGGGACCCTGTTAGGACCTTGCTTAGGATAAATTAGTCATTATAGAATCTTAATTTTATGTTTTCAGCAGTACTATAATGCTAGTTCAGTTTTATAAACATTTTCGTAAGTTTTTAGAGTGAGGTGTAGTTTTGTAATATTTCAGATTTTCTGGACATGGGCTTGTCGTAGGGCTCATGGGTTGTATTTTAGGTCTATTTATGTTTTGAGGCAATTTTATAGTCTTTAATGGGGTCTTATTAGTCTAAGTTGCATATTTATTATTTGGAGTCCAAGTCCTAGTAGGAGTATTAGAACTATATAAATAAGGGCGTAATCTCTTATTATGAAGGTAATCAAAAATTTATTTTTAAGCAATTATGCTTTCTTCTTGAGTTATGTGATGCAATTCTAATCCTTGGTGGCCTACGAGATTCTAGGTGTGATTCCTAGAAAATCTATCTATTTTCTGCTTCTTTTTCTTTAATTACAGAACCCTAAAAGCTCAAATTCGCATCTGATTGCATGCCCGCTAGACCCTAGCAACCAAAAGCAACAAACCTGTAGCCACCCATTCGCCAATTATCCTTCAAATTCACAAAACAAACAAAATTTTTATTCCCGTTTTTATTTTTCCAGCTCACGTAAAACCCTCAAAACTTGATCTTTTTGACCCTATTTTGCACCCAAATCACTTCCCATCTGTATACCAACATGAACCCTAGCTTCTTACACATATTCCCTACCTTTTTTAGGCCAAAACAACCTATTAAGCATCCATGAATTTTTCCTAATCAACCTATCCTTTTTTTTCCTCCATACTCTCTTTATCCTTCTCTTCATCTCTTTACCTTTTCCAGCATGGCTAGGGCAAGAAAGTTCTAAATTTATTCTCATTCTATATGTAAATGCTGAACTCTTTGAATCCGACTCAACTACCATAACCTTCACAAACCCAGTTAACCAAAAAGGCCTATCCCCTTTTGGTCACATGCTACTGCTTAGTCACATTGAGTCTGTAGTAGGTTTAGGCCTGCAAAGCATGCTAGGGACCAAGAGGGAGTAAGCACCACAACACGGCATCAAGGGCCATACTATGGTGGTGGGAGCTCAAAAATTGCCATGAAGGCCATGGCCTAGTTTTCTGTCTCTTTTAATGAATACCAAAGTCAAAGAAAGGATTCACATAAACACATTGGACTAAGGGTGCTCAGAAGGTGCACACCCAGAAATAAAACTATAATTGAGTAACAGCAATTATTGAGTCCTAATGTAATGGGTTCTAGCTCTCTAACACTGACTGCATCTGGTTGTATTCTCTCACCGAGGATATATCTAATAGCTGAATTCTGTTACCAGGAAGTATACATTTTGGTGGGCAAGTGAATGCAATCTTGAGCAGGTGCATGTGGGGATAAGACAGGATTCAACTGCTTTTGGTGATTTGTGGTGAATTGAGGAGGATTTAGATGTTGATGACAAGTAAAAAATGGAGATCACAAGGGAGTGACCTTTGGTCTTATGAATTTTCTTATTCTGGTTAGCTTTTCCCCTTGAATGGGAACCATTCATGTTTTCTTGTTTGCATTTCATAAATGAAAACAGAGTGACTGTTCACTTTTTCTTTTAAAAGAAAAGGTATATGCAATGTTACTTTACAAATACAGCATCATGAGTTGAAGCATTTCTATTTTATTTAAATAGTCTGCAACTAATAATTCTTGACTTGAACCATAATTTTAAACATAAAAAATTCAAATATAATTAATAAATGATGAGCTGAAAATGGATCTTTAAATTGTCAGGACATTTTTGTTTTCTTCAAGATAAATCCAGATGATGTAATAATTGTTTTATGTTTTGTTTTTATGTACTGAACAAATCCAATCCATGTTATGAAGTTGTATGGTTGTTTAGCTAGATGCAGTAAATTGCTTTACTCAACAATATCAAACGCTTGCATGACTATGGTGATAGATAATTGCTGACTCATATGATTATAATTTGAAAGACTTTACTTGAAAATCAGAATGTTTCAGCAAGTGACAAAAGAAACTTGTTCGTGGCAACATTTGATTGCTCTTACTAGGTTTTTTAAAATGTGCAAATTATAGACAGCATCATAAGCTGCACCTCAGCTTGACAAGTTAGAAGTGACTTCAACTATCATTTGTTTAATCAGTTTACATTAGATGATAGAGAAAAACCGGTAGGCTTCAAATAGTCTCCTGGAAGTCATTAGAAACTCCATTGATCAGGACATCTGGATGATCCCATATTTAAACGGCTTGTCAACCACATAATCTGAAGATTTATCTTTTAATTTCAGTTAATGTTCCTAAATTTTCTTAGTTGTCCGTACTAATGTTGTGCTTGAACACCAATTATCTTTTTCTTTTTTTTTAAAAAAAATCGTGTTGCGTGTATCTGCAGATTTTCCTGGGCACAAAGCCGTCAAAAAGCTTCCTTCTTACCAGGTATTACTTACTCTTGCCTTGAATGTGCACGACAATGCATAAACCTGCTCTATTTCAAGAAATTATACATAGAAGTTTAACTGTTAAAGCGGATATTGATGGGTTCTAGATTTGCACGGTGGAGTTCCTCTAGATGCCTATGGTGTCCTGTTGGTTCGTTGATGGTTCTAAGTATGTTGCAGAGCTTATATTATGATATACTAATAGTAAGGCTTTATTAATTAGCTTTGATGTTGTCATATAAAGTCCCAAAGAAATCAAGTACAGCAAACATGCCAAACATCACAAATAAACCTCCTGGCATCTAAGCAGCAAATTATTGCTTGTAAAGAGCCTTTTTAATCATGTCAACTACCTTCTAGTTCATACTTAGTTTTATTTTGCATATATTAAATCAGAGAAAATTATCAAATTAGCCTAAATTCAGTCAAATTCAATTCAAATATTTGCACATCTTAATTGGAAATGTTCCTAATCCACTAAAACAAATCATATGAAGTTCCGATGTGATGACACCAAAATATATTCCAAAATATATTTCTAAGGTAGCTTAAGTGCAAGCACAAGGGAGAATAAATCTCAAGAAAAAACAAAAAAGAGAAAACATTTCATTTCTTAGTACTATTAAGTAATGAAGAATTACTTATTTTGTCATCATAATTAAGAAATGAATAAATAATTCCAAGGAAAAGCTAACCAATGAATGGTGCATTTATTGCTAAATTATTACTGATTTCACTTAAAGATAGTGTTTTGGTGGAAGGTTCAGAAAGCAGGTGCAGATGTAGAAGCAAGGTTATTGTGGGTGCAACACCCTATTTCTATGAAAGTCCTACCACTCCATCCTTAATATCTTCACTTTGCCATCTTTTAAAATTCAGTGGCAACATGAAAAATGTTATTAATTGAAAAATAAAACAAAAGCCAACACAAGAAACTGCAGAAGATTAGTTTTCTACAATAAGAAGACATCATTGGTAAAGCTCACGTGATCCTTGCAGCACTTGCAGGGTCATGCTACAATAGAATATGGGTGCCAATTTCTTATGCTTGCTCCGAACTTTAGCAAGGATCACCAACTGTCGGCAATTTTGGACAGTTGGAGATGGTGCAATGTGGCATGACATGGTTAGGGACACTTCAATTGTCAGTGTTCTTAATATAAAGTTACCACAGCTATTTGTGAACTAGATCCGATCTTTCAAAGCCCATTCCCTCATGTTTGGGGTGTCTTATCTTTTGTTAGGCTGTTCTTACAATGATTAGGTAGCATTTCGTCAAAAGGATATTGTTTAGGTATTTCCATTATCTATATTCATACATACAGACATACATAAATTCATGTATGTGCACATAGACAAGCACACATGCACACATGCACACATGCAAACATGCACATGCACACGAGCAGTTTCTATGTATGTGTGTGAGAGAACGGTATACAGAAAGAAGCCAAAGGGGGTGGGGGCATGCCACAGTGGGGTGGGGAGAATTAGTCAACATTCACAGAGAGAAAAAGATGAATTTTCGTCAATGAGAGTGGAGCTCATATCTGCTAACAACAAAAGAAGATCATTAGTTGGTTTCGAAACAATATTGCATTAGGGATCAGGTGGGAGCTGCTTGAATGGGGAGGCTTTAGTTCAAAATGGAGGGAGTGGATTCGTATGTATAAAGAGACATATTTATGCATAAAGATTAAATACAAAAAGAAAGAGTGAGTGAGGTCATATATAATATATCATGTTCCAGTGCTAACGTTGTTGGAGGTTTCCACGTCAGGCACTTAGGGACACCTTAAGATGCAAGGCACCTGTGCCGAACACCCAGTTCACAATGTTAAGGATCTATGCAAGTAGATACATAGAAGTACCAATTTATCTATGCGATACATAATCATCTCAAATTTGATTTGAGTCCCCTGTATTTTTATATTAGGATGTATGCTAACATCAAAAACTGATCCTATTTTACCAGAACTTTGGTACCATAGCAATTGCGTTATTGAAGCTAAATGTAAATCAGAAAGTAATTTTAACTTCTGACTTTGTGTTGTCCAATTCCTGTCTACCTAAAAATATGCTAGACAGATCGTTGTTAGAACCGACAAACAAAGTTTAAATTAATTTTACTCTTACCTGTTCTACTCGAAGAATAGTGATCGTAAGAGGTCGATCCACAGGAAGGCGATTGGAGTTGCATAAAAATTAAAACGTTCACTCGGATTTGAAATCGATTTTTGAATGATAGAAGAAAAACATTTCGTCGGGGATGTTGACTGATTTTCTGGTCTACCAGAAAATCTTCATTATTTTTAAAATAAAGAAAAGACAAGTACTTAGAAATCGAAAGAGCATTTATAAATTTCATGAAATACTTAACTATTCAAAGGAAAACTTTGGCATGGATGAAAATAGTGATTAAGAAGATTAAAGCCTGGAACCTAGATTGCATGAGAGAGAATTTCATATATTGCATGAAAAGAAAAATTATAGAATGTGAAAAACATAAATTAAAATTGCAAATCTAAAGCTCTTAAAATAAAACTCTCCAGTAAAATTGTAACAGAAAGAGTTACAAATAAAACTCTTAATTAAAATTAAAAACAACACTGCTTTTAATTAAAATAAAACAAAAAAAATAAAAAGAAAAAAAAGAACAACAAGGTGCTCTGTTTGAAAACAGAGCACAAACTCAAAACTCTCTTTTTTTTTTTCTTTGGAATAGAGCTTCCCTTCCCCTGTTTCTTTGGCCCACAACCGAGCGCTCCCCTCCTCCCTCTCTGTTTCTTCCCCCCTTCTTATAGCCCTTGGAGAGCGGTGAATATGGAAGGCGATCTGGGCATTTTCACCGCGTGTAGAATGTGGTTGCTGGGCGGATCGCTCATCTGGAGGACTTTCTTCTTTGGACCATGGATGCGGGATCGCCGGACGCCTGATGCGGAAGGCGCGGATGGCTGTGAGGCGCGGTGAGGACGCGTTGGCAGCTACTGTGAGGCGCTGGGATCACGGACGAACGCGGGATTCCGGGAGGAGAATCAAGAGCGGCGGGGACGCGCTGAAATGGAAGATGCCACGGGATGCTGTGGCGTTGATCACAGAAGATGAGGACGTGCGGACGGCTGTGAGTCGGGCGTTGCTGGGATCACGGAAGAGGGGCTGGCCTCTAGGATTTTGATCGCGTAAGGAGATCACAGAAGAGCTGCTGAGTGCTTCCTATTTCCTTCTTCCGGTGATTTGGGAGGCGGATCCGGACGATGGCTTGCCAACGGAGGGAGCCGGTAATCCAGCTGCTGGGATGCGGATGGGCTGGCACTATGACGTGGCTTGAGGCGTTGGGATTGAAGGCTGAAGATGATGGTGATCTGATGGACGGCGCGGATGCTGGGACATCGCTACGTGTTGAAGATGTGATGCTGATGAACCGTGGGATGGCTAGCACAATGTGGGAAATCGCTCGGGGGCAAATGTGCTTGACCAGGTCATAGTAGGATTGGGCCCGTGCGGTTTGGGCTGTTGCTGGCTGGCACACTGGGAATGAGCTGAGCTCAAACCCAATGTTATTGGGTCTCTTGGATTACTTGCACTCAAATACAAATACAACGTTAATTAGTTAATTTATCATTAATGATTAACTATAATACTAATTAAGATGGTATGACGATTGCACTTTTGTGCTCTCATCACACCCCCCAACCAGCTTATTGCTAGTCTCTAGCAATTTAGTGCGAAAATGAGAAAATAAGATTGCAAAAGTTTTATTATTATTATTATATTATTTAGTATTAATTATTATTATATATATGAACTAAAATAAATACTCACTTTCGTAGAGCACCACGATTGCACTTAGCACGTGCGACAAGCCGTTAAACCCCTAGGTTACCCTAGTAGACGAGTGTTATCTCGTGAGGGTTTGCAGTGAAGTTACCCACAAACTTCAATCCCTTTTTTTTTTTTGAAATGAAAGTCTAATTTCAAGTATATAACTGATAAGAATTTCAAAAGCACACAAGGTTTTAATTACTAAGTAGCCCAAATTCTAGGTTAGTATGCAATTTAAGTTAAAGTCATTAAGTTTTCTGTTAGGAAGTTGTCAGACTTATTTATACTTGAGTGCTCAGTGAAGTCTGGACCATGCACAAGCTAAGGTTTTGGATCTCCAAAATATCGCTAATGCTAGTAGTTTCCAAGAATTGGTCGGACAAGACCTAATTGCTGATTCCAAAATCATCTTATCTGCAGAATTTCGAGAGTTGTGGATGTTTACTTTAATACCTCATGGGCTTTATCTGTAATATTCCAGTTTATTCGAATTTTTGCAACGATGGCTTTCACACTATTGTCTTTCTTAAGGTCAATATACAGAATTTATTTATTTATTTTTTTTAAAAAACATGATAATGTATATATTGTGCACTTTTACTCCTGTGATGATTCCTCCATGTAGCGAGCAATTAGTCGACAATTCTCACACCAGTTGGTTGGAGGTGTCGGGCATCAAGAGTCTCCTACGGACCTATACTCGGGTTCCTCATCACAAGCCCGCTGACTTTTGATAATAGGTAGCCCTTTTCGATGTACCTGACTAAATCCACCATTTTTTTTTTTGGATCAGAAAAAGATGGTTCATCAGGATTCGAGGTTGCTCCCATATTTTCAACACAATGTCGAACCTATACCTTAGAAAATGCAGGCCAGATGTATTGTGAAATTCAAAGCACTAATTAGCTTACAACTCACTAAAAGGAACTTAATAAAAAGAACTCACTTTGCACTACTTTCGACTAGTCATTGGGCTCTTAGATTTTATATACCTTGTGTGTTGTAATTTTTTTTTCTAATTTCAAAAATTTTAACTAAAAACTTTTTTTTAAAAAAAATTCCAAATGCTTAAAAATACCTCCAAACCTAAATCTAACATTGTCCTCAATGTTAAAGACAATTTAAAGCAGTAAAAGGACAGAGAAGAAGTTACCTGATATGGGTGGGTAAATTGAAAATTGGGGCAAAATCCCCCAAACCTGCATGTTAGTAATTTATTGTTTTTTTAAATTAATTAATTAATTTATTTATAATATTTACATGTTGGGTTTGCCTTCCAAGAGCGCTAAGTTTTATGTCTTCAGCCAGACAATTCTAATTCATTCATATAGACAGGGTCGGTCAGAAGTGTTTTTTCAACTTCTGGACTCAGATACTCAAGGTATGGTTTTAAACGATGTCCATTGACTTGAAAGGACCTACCATCCTTGGTATTGCATATTACTACTGCATCATGCAGATGCACTTTCTCTACTATGTATGGGCCAGTCCAGCGAGATTTAAGTTTTCAGGGAATAGATGTAATCGAGAATCATATAGAAGGACTTTTTGTCCTTGGTGAAATTCCTTACGAATGATCATTTTATCATGCATGATTTTCATGCGATCTTTGTACTTCTTGGTACACTCGTAAGCATCGTTTCTAATTTCTTCAAGCTCATCGAGTTGAAGCTTCCTATGTTCTCCCGTTTTGTCAAGATTGAAATTTAAATTTTTAATCGCCCAATAGGCCTTGCGTTCTAACTCGACAGGTAAATGGCAGGCCTTGCCATAGACAGTTCTATATGGAGACATTCCAATTGGTGTTTTGTAAGCCGTCCGATATGCCCACAGTGCATCTGTTAGCCTAAGAGACCAATCCTTCCGAGATGTATGAACAGTTTTTTCAAAGATGGTCTTGATCTCCCGATTGGAAATTTCGACTTGTCCACTTGTTTGTGAATGATATGGTGTACTGACCTTGTGATTAATGTTGTACTTTCTCATAAGGGCTTTAAAGATTTTATTACAAAAATGTTTTCCCCCCATCACTAATGATAGCACGAGGGGTGCCAAAACGAGCAAAGATAGATTCTTTAAGAAACTTGATCACCACTTTGTGATCATTGGTCTTACACGCGATTGCCTCAATCCATTTTGATACATAGTCAACTGCCCACAAGAATGTACTGATGCCCAAACGACATAGGAAAAGGACCCAATAAAATCAATACCCCAAACATCGAAGATTTCTATAATTAAGATAGGGTTCAGGGGCATCTCATTCTTTCTCGAAAGTTTTTCTAATCATTGACATCGATCGTAAGATTTACAATAGTCATGCGCATCTCGAAAAAGTGTGGGCCAATAAAATCCGCACTGCAAAACTTTTTGCAGCAGTTTTCTTCCCACTAAAATGACCACCACAAGCATAGTCATGACAAAGCAAAGGACATTCCTTTGATCGTGTTTAGGGATGCATCGTCTGATGATTTGATCAGGACAGTATTTGAACAAGTATGGTTCATCCCAAAATACTATTTTACACGAGCTAGGAAGCAGAATTTCTCTTGTTTGGTCCATGAACTGGGTATTCGTTCAGTAACTAGATAGTTGACTACATCAGCATACCATGGAACATTGATATGGGAAATCATCATTAATTGTTCATTAGGGAAGGTCTCGGACACAGGCATGGATTCTCTAGATGATTCAACAATTAATCTGGACAAGTGGTCAGCTACAATATTTTCAGATCCCTTTTTATCTCGTATTTCAAGATCAAATTCTTGAAGCAATAGGATCCAACGAATGAGTCTTGCCTTGGCATCCTTCTTTGTGAGAAGGTACTTAAGGGCGGCATGATCAGAATAAATAAGGACCTTGGATCCTATTAGATAGGGACGAAATTTGTCAAGAGCAAAGACAACAGCCAACAACTCTTTTTCAGTGGTAGAATAGTTGAGTTGGGCGTCATTCAGAGTTTTGCTCGCATAATGAATCACATGGGGAAGCTTCCCCATTGGCTGACCTAGGACGGCACCTATTGCATAATCAGATGCATCACATATGATTTCAAATGGCAGATTCCAATCTGGGGACCTTATGATGGGTGCTGAGGTTAGTTCAGATTTTAGTCTTCGAAAGCAGTTATACAAATTGGCGAAAAAATTAAAAGTAGCATCTTTCGCCAACAGATCGCATAAGGGTTTCAACAATTTACTGAAATCCTTGATAAAGCGGCGGTAAAAACCCACATGCCTTAAAAAGGATTCGACTTTCCTAACAGTTTTGGGAGGTGGTAACTTGGCAATTAATTCTGCTTTGGCTTTATCCACCTCGGATTCCCCTTTGTGACACAATGTGTCCCAAAATAATACCTGATTGGACCATAAAATGATATTTTTTCTAGTTAAGAACTAAATTTTTCTCTTTACATCGTTCTACAACAAGGGTCAAGTGATGGAGACATTCATTAAAATTAGATCCGAATACAAAAAAGTCATCCATAAAAACTTCTAAAAATTTCTCCACCATGTCGGAGAAAATGCTCATCATACACCGCTGGAATGTAGCCGGTGCATTGCATAACCCAAAAGGCATGCGACGATAGGCAAAAGTGCCATAAGGACAGGTGAATGTGGTTTTCTCTTGATCCTCACGTGCAATTGGAACTTGGTTATATCCAGAATAACCATCAAGAAAACAGTAATGAGAGTGGCCAGCTAGACGTTCTAACATTTGGTCAATGAAGGGTAGTGGGAAGTGGTCTTTTCTAGTCATGACGTTCAGTTTTCTGTAGTCGATGCATACTCGTCATCCAGTTTGGATTCGAGTTGGGACTAATTCATTGTGGTCATTCTTAATCACAGTGATTCCAGATTTCTTTGGTACGACTTGAATTGGGCTCAACCCATTGGCTGTCAGAAATAGGATATATAATCCCTGCATCTAAGAGTTTAATGATTTCAGCTCGAACCACATCCTTCATGACTGGGTTAAGTCGTCTTTGTGGTTCTTTAGAGGTTTTTGCATCCTCTTATAGATGAATTTTAGGTTGGACCACAGAAGGACTAATTCCCTTAATATCAGCTATAGACCAGCTGATTGCTTCTTGATTTTTCTGAAGGATATTTAAACAACTTCTCTCCTGTTCTTTAGTTAAATTTGATGCAATAATCACAGGTAAGATGTTGTGTCCCCGAGAAAATGCATATTTTAAGTTTTCAGGCAGATTCTTTAAGTTCAAGCTGGGGAGGTTTGACACTTGAAGGTACTAGCTGGGATTCAGGTATAGGTAATGATTCAAATTTAGTAAGCCCATCTGCTAGTATCCATTACAGGAATGGAATCTAACAATGCATTAACCTCCTGATTCGACTTTTCCTCCTCACAATCTTGACTGAATTGGGCCAAACATCTTTCTAGTGGATTAGAATAACTTGATTCCTCGAAGGATTTGCTGTTTATATTCTCAATCATGTGAATTTCTTCTAAATCATCCATCTCAGATGGTTGATTACTACTGTGAAAGACATTGAGTTGGACGGTCAAGATTCCAAATGCTAAGGTCATTATCCCATTTCGGCAACTGATCACAGCATTTGAAGTGGCCAAAAATGGTCTGCCAAGGATTACCGAGATGTGACTACCTAGATTTTTCACTGGTTCAGTTTCGAGAACTACAAAATCCACAGGATAGTAAAACTCATTTACCTTTACAATTACATCCTCTACAATTCCCTTAGGATACTTCACAGTCCTATATGTTAATTGAAAGAGTGATGTTTGTGGGTTTAATTTCCCCAAACCCAACTCTGTGTAAACAGAATAGGATAACAGGTTCAACGCTAGCTCCTAAATCTAGGAGAGCTCTCCGAATGATGGTTTCTCCTATTTTAATTTCAACAGTGGGGCAACCAGGGTCCTTGTATTTTGGGGCAATCTGTTGTTGAATAAGAGATGAGGCTTGTGCCGCCATCACAGCTTGTCTAGGAATACTGGTTTTTTTTCACCGATCACAGCTTGCCTAGGAATACTGGTTTTCTTTTTCACCGTGGTTAGGTCTTTTAAGAATTTGTATAGGAGGGGATCTGTCTAATGGCATCTAGGAAGGGTAAATTTATTTGGACATTTTTAAAGACTTCCATGATTTATCGTACTGAGATTTTTTCTTTGAGTCTTGTAGTCTACTAGGAAAGGGAGCCTTGGGTGTGTATGTCTCTATTGGTTTCTCCTCTATTCCTTGTGTTCCCTGTTCTTGTGCCTTTTTCTGAGTGGGGTTCGGTTCATGCTTTTCTTCTTTTTCTTGTACAGGAAGTTGACTTTGTTGTCCACTTTCTTGCCAGACCGTAAAGTGGTAATTGCCTGACTTCATGGGTAAGGTTTCCATTAGAATCAATCTGAAACTGGCCTCTTGGCTCTTGATTCTGTTGCCTACTAGGGTTAGGCACTGGCTGACTAGGTAGTTCACCTTTCTTCCTATCCCTAGAGAGTTTGCTATTTGGCTTAGACTAACCTCAAGTTTTGCAATGCTTGCGCATGGAATTGGTTAGTCTGGGTTTGAGCCATGTTGGTCTGTTGTTGCTGTTGGATAAAAGTCTTGTTGTTGTTTCATCATGTTAGCCATCATGGTTTCTAATGTGAAGATTTTGTGGGATAGGGGTATTGTAAGGAGGTACAGATGGAACTAAAGGTTGGTTCATTTGTGATGGACCTATCGGGAAAGTTTCTATGAAAACCTGGTGGACCACCTTGATGCTGAATAGGTTCATTTTGCTTGTATGAGAAATTTGGGTGGAACCTATTATCAGGATGGTAGACTGGGCTGAATGAATTGGGAGTGGGCTTCTTGAAGGCACTATATAAGTTTAGAGCATTTGCCTGCTCAGCCTTAATGTTGAGTAAACTAAGACAACATTCCACTAAATGCTCAGAACTGTTACACAAGATATAAAGTCATGTGATTCGTATTCCACTTTCATGATGGGATTTAACTCTTTATATGAATCGAGCTAGTGAAAACAGTGAAAGCATCAAACTTTTTACTTAAGTTGTTCATTTCAGTCACCAGATTGGACATGACATTAAAATAACACTGCTCTTAATTAAATAAAACAAAAAAAATAAAAAGAAAAAGAAGAACAACAACGTGCTTTGTTTGAAAACAGAGCACAAACTCAAAACTCTCTCTTTTTTTTCTTTGGAACAGAGCTTCCCTTCCTCTGTTTCTTTGGCCCACAACCGAGCGCTCCCCTCCTCCCTCTCTGTTTCTCCCCCCCCTTCTTATAGCCCTTGGAGAGCGGTGAATATGGAAGGCGATCTGGGCATTTTCACCGCGTGTAGAACGCGGTTGCTGGGCAGATCGCTCATCTGGAGGACTTTCTTCTTTGGACCACGGATGCGGGATCGCCGGACGCCTGATGCGGAAGGCGCGGATGGCTGTGAGGCGCGGTGAGGACGCGCTAGCAGCAACTGCGAGGCGCTGGGATCACGGACGGACGCGGGATTCCGGGAGGAGAATCAAGAGCGGTGGGGACGCGCTGAAATGGAAGATGCCACGGGATGCTGTGGCGTTGATCACGGAAGATGAGGACGTGCGGACGACTGTGAGTCGGGCGTTGCTGGGATCACGGAAGAGGGGCTGGCCGCTGGGATTTTGATCGCGTAAGGAGATCACGGAAGAGCTGCTGGGTGCTTCCTATTTCCTTCTTCCGGTGATTTGGAAGGCGGATCCGGACGATGGCTTGCCAACAGAGGGAGCCGGTAATCCAGCTGCTGGGATGCGGATGGGCTGGCACTATGACGTGGCTTGAGGCGTTGGGGTTGAAGGCTGAAGATGATGGTGATCCGATGGACGGCGCGGATGCTGGGACATCGCTACGTGTTGAAGATGTGATGCTGATGATGAACCGTGGGATGGTTAGCACAATGTGGGAAATCGCTCGGGGCAAATGTGCTTGACTAGGTCATGGTAGGATTGGGCCCGCGCGGTTTGGGCTGTTGCTGGCTGGCACACTGCGATGAGCTGAGCTCAAACCTAATGTTATTGGGTCTCTCGGATTACTTGCACTCAAACACAAATACAACGTTAATTAGTTAATTTTATCATTAATGATTAACTATAATACTAATTAAGATGGTATGACGATTGCACTTTTGTGCTCTCATCACTTTGTATCAGAACGTGATAAAATTATCTACTTCTAATGGACTCATT
Source organism: Phoenix dactylifera (assembly GCF_009389715.1). Taxonomy (NCBI): domain Eukaryota; kingdom Viridiplantae; phylum Streptophyta; class Magnoliopsida; order Arecales; family Arecaceae; genus Phoenix; species Phoenix dactylifera. Next base: position 113,808 of record NW_024068601.1, read on the forward strand.
TCGGCTACATCTGAGTTATGTTCTGGATTCAGATCTTCACTTTATCAGCTTGTTTATCATTTAACACATGCAAATACATAAGTCTAATATTAAACATGTTAATTTTATACAATATATGGTCAGCAACTTGCCCATCAAGGAGGTCCATATACAAATCTGGGGGATTGCTTTAGAAGAGATAAAAGATAAATGGGATCTCATCATCTGAATTTGACTTCTTGAACCAAAGGTTCAATAACTTGAACTATTTGGAGTAAAATCTTTAAAGTTCATTATGCTGATTTCTGTGAATTGAACTCATTTTTCTAGATATCTAATTGGTCCATTCTTTGTAGGTGATCATATGGTTTTTTTCGTCTTGAATATTGTTGGATTTGTGGGGCTCTTACTGACCTTCAAACCCTTCTTAACTCAACCAAGTAGAAAGAGTACTACCTAGAGGTCTGAATGCCAGGTTGAAGAAGTGATGTATGCATGGGCTACACAACTGAAACAGAGTTGATACACATTTTTAACATTTTTTTTTTTCTTTCATATGATTTTGATGTTATAGAAGTTGAGGTGCAATTATGAGCAAATATAATGGTAAAATGTGATATTTTGGTAATTGTTCATCTTATCCATATATATAATTCAGGAGATTGATTACTCATCAAATGAGTCTGCACTGAAATCTAGGTAACCACAATTCTCTGAGCGTATTTCTTGTCAATGTAAATGGATTCATCTTCCCTTTTTTAGTGCAGAATTGCACTCGGAGAAAATCTTTCCAACAGATGTCATGATAGACCGTATAAACCTCCCAGATTTATGTTGCCTTGTCCCTCTGCCTGTAAAGAAGTCTGGTCTTATTAGTTAAAAAGAAAAAAACAAAAAAGTGTCAGTCCATAGGTGACGCTATACCTCAACCATTTTAATGTTCTGCAAAAGTTTGCCAGTTTTGAGGTATGATGATCCCTATTTGATATGCACTGCCTTGCAAACCCACACGATGCAAGGGAAAGTAAGAGGTTTGGGAATATTTTCACACTAGATCTTATGCAATGCATGCGAAATGTAGAACCCTTTTTTGTGATTAAAGATTATTTGGCATTACTATTTCTTTTAAGCAGAGAGACTAGGGAGATGTTAACGTAAGATGATGCGTTTTCCCCTTTTTTTCTTAGTTCTCAAAGTTTAGGTTTTAGAGTGCTAGATGGACAATTGTGGGATTTCTTTATCTGGATATGAATGGAGTTGCTGGTTAAGAGATTGATTGTTTAGTATCTTTCTTGTTCGGACTTTTATGAGGAAATTCTTGTTTGGACTCTGTTTACCGGATGTTTAAGGTTCTTCTTTCTAATGGCAGACCAACTGATAGATGAGGAGTATCTTCAGTGTTACTTTCTACCGTGAGGTTATTATAAAAGGATGTATCATATATTTCCAAGGTTGTGAAGGTCCCAAGTTTTCTTCCCACCCATCAGTTTTGGCCTCCATTCCTGAGGGGAAGCAAAGATAAACAAGAAGTTACAAGGGCAGATTGTATATATTACTAACTGAAAATCAATTATAAATCAGATTAATGAATCGTAGGATAGATTCAAAGATTCATGAAAGCGCAGTCTGTTGCAACTTGGTGCTTAGAGGGGACACTACACAAAGATACGCAACAGGTAATGCGAATAAAGGAAACTAAATTTATGCGTAGATCAGAATTTACATATAGGTCTTACACGAGGGAAAGTGAATAAAGAGATTGATGAATGAGAGACCTAAGAATTATAATAGCTCAAATAGTATTGAATTGAAAGTTGCTTGAGGTTCATTGTAGTGCACTCATTCCAGTCACGTCTAAAATTGAACTGTACTTACATCTATCAGAAAAATATCCCCAAAAAGTTAATGATTATTTTTGAGAAAAAATAATCTAAAATATAGATACACAATAATACCTAGTCATCTAATAGACATCTTAAAACATGTAAAGGGGATGCTGTAGGATTGGTTCCCCTAGATCACCGTGGTCTACATTTATTCAACCCTACCTATTGAAGAAGTAGGTCAAGTTAGGGTTTGAGTATTGAAAAATATGGTATTTGTTTCCCCACCATTTTTTATTTTTCGCAATGTCCACATATATTGTTATGGCCCCAACCCAAGATCCGAGCTAGGCATCGCGGCATTGCTGCATACTCATAGAGAATCTTCCTCGTAAGCATTTAAGGTATCTTATTGTAATATCATAAACAAATAGTGGAATAAATAAATAAAATTAAATTTTAATATTTTAGAAAACCAATAATATTTAAAAAGTCTTACATTAAACTTTAGTCAAATCTTGAGCTAAACTAAAGATGTCAAAGTTGGCCTCTAGCCACTCTCCGATCATAACCCCGTGTCATCTTAGTTCTCAAAATCTGAAAAAAAAGAAAGGATAATGAGCTTGACAGCCCAGTAAGTACTGAATATCCTAACTAGATAATTTATTTAATAGCACAAGATACAATAATAAAATACAAATTACCACGAATCAATGTAAAGATATAACCAATTTTTTTTCAATATACAAATACATTAAAATCCATATCTTTTAAATATTCATCTATGTATCGTAAATCCAATTCGAAATAAATAACATTTAACTCAGTAGCTTTTAACTATAGCCATAACTTATTCTCATGGCTAGGCAAAAATAGAATCGCACTTATACCTTGTGGAGTGGGTCGTAATACAATATTTATATCCTGTGGTAGGGCCAAAAGCAACATCAATGACCTTAATAATAGTCAAATGGTCAATGCATAATCCTCAATTGGAAGTGTCCAGTACATAATTAGGTTAAAAGTTCAAATCTGATCCATATCAAGGCTTTTTTACAAAATAATATATATCATAATCCAATCAAAATATCCATATACGATATAAGATTAATAATAATATAACAATAGTCCGAAAAAAATTACTATGAATTACATATCTATTTTTCATTTGAAACATCATCTCATTAAATTTCTAAATTACATATGAATTGATTAACAATTTATTTGATAAATAAAAAATCTAGAAAAGTATATCATTACTTACCTAGTTAGCGAAACTAAACTATAGATTTAAATAATTTTGACAATCTCTCTTAGAACCTAAGACTCTAGCGAGTGTTTAACTAAAATTTCTAGTTAAGCAAAGATCGTTAGAAATCAAGAGGAGAAGGGGCAAGGAGCCGACAGTTGTCTAGCAGCGGTGATCAGTAAAACCTATTAGCAATGAGGTAAAAGGAGATATAGGAGTCTTAAAAAAGTCAATAAAAGCTAGGTTTTCTAGCTTTCGTAGGAAATCGAAATGAAGGAATTTGTCTCCTACTCTAAGTCGAACAAGCTCTATCTTTTTTTCATTCATCTCATACTGCAACTCTTACACATGAACCATTCAAGTGGATTAGGCGCTGCTTTTTATTAGTTAGGCTGGGTGTTACATATATGAACTCAACAACCATTCAAATAGGAGAAAAACAAATGAGAATTTGTATATTAATAGGTTTAGAACGTTATCAAACTTAAAAATTTTCAAATTCAGAACTTATGGGGTAATGAGAGAGAGATTACAGTTTGTTTCTATGTATTTGTGTGCGTGTGAGAGAGAGATTAACATAGTTTCCTATAAAGAGAGAGACACGAGTTTCTATGTATGCGTGTGATAGAAAGAGGTATAAGGGCTTTAAGGTAACAGGGTGCGGGGCTTTGGATTAGACAGCTGTGAGTTCTTTTTGGAGTTGCCTGAATGGAGAGGCTTTCGTGCAAAATGGAGGGAGAGGGTTTGATCCTACCTATCTTCTGGCAAGATTGCTTGCTGTTCGAAACCAAATGGAGGCTGGATTTAGTGCAAGAGGAGCTGAGGTAGGGGGACCCACTCCCCTTGTCTCTTCTTTCTGGTGATTGATGTTCTAAGCAAATACTTCAGAAGAGCTATGGAATCTAATTTTCTGAGGAGCGGGCAATCTAAGAGATTATCAAGAATCTCTAAATTTGCACCGTGGCCTTGTTTTTTTTGTGAGGATGGAAAGACTAATCTGAGGGCTCTTAAGTTTAATGTAATTGGGTTTAAATTGGTGTCAAGCCTTACGATAAATCTTGGGAAATCTATTTTGGTCCACCTGTATGATGACATTGAAAAAGCCCCCACGGGTGGCCGGCGTGAGCACGGCCAAGGCGACGCGTTCGTCGTCAATGGTGGGCCTGCGGCTATTGCCGGCGGCGGAGGAGATGGGGCTCAAATGAAGGAAGGCGGATGGCACGGGAACGGGGAAGGCCGACACTGTTGAGAGCCGTGGAGGAAAACCGGGAGTATGGCACCCGCTTAAGAAGGATGGGGGGGCGTTTGGCACGGTTCAAGGGTCGGCTGGCACGGGAGGGCCTGTGGTGGACGCTACAGTGGAAGGGGAGAAGTTATTGCTGCCATGCTCCCAGCACAAGCAGATCCTAAAGCAGATCGGGAGGAGGGCCGATACGGTAGTATGAAGATACTTATGTGGAATCGCCGTGGGGCCGGCAAACCACCTATCGCCTCGGCTTTTCGGAGATTGGTAGAGCTTCATGATCTGGAGGTCTGCATTTTATTTGAGACTCGGTTGTTCGAATGGAGTTTGATTCAGGCCAGGAGATGTCCCCCGAGGAGGTGGGTTTCTTATGCAGTGGAATCAAAGGGTTGTCTGGTGGTATTTTGGTGGCGTAGAGGAGAGAAGCTTACAATCTAGATGTGCTCAATGTTTGCAATTAGCAGGTAGTTATGGTGATCTAAGAGGGCACTGGGGTGCCATGGGTGTTCGCGGCGATATATGCTAGCACGGAGTTCAAGAAAAGGAGGGTGATGTGGAATGAAGTAATGAAGCTGGCTCAGCATGGGCAACTGCTGATGGTGGCCGATGACTTTAATGTTATAGATGGGCCGCAGGAGATGGGAGGAAAGCCTTTCACCAATAAGAGGGAGCTGAAGGAGTTCCAAAACTTTATTGCTGGGAACGGGCTGATTTACCTTGGTTTTGTAGGCATAGTGCAACAACTGATAGGGCCAGGCCAGAGTATGGGAGAGACTTGACAGAGTGTTTGCTACAACAGGTTGGATCCAGAGTTTCTCGAATTACCAGGTGATCCACCTCCCCCAGATTGCTTCAGGCCACTGCCCGATACTGGTGTGCACCTCAATCTAGATCCCTTTTCATTGTTCTTTTTATTTCGAAAAGTTCTGGTTATCATATCCCAGATCATGGGAGGTGGTTCAGGAGGCATGGACGGTGCCAGTGCTGGGGGACGCGATGTACAAGGTGTCCCAAAGTTGGAATTAACCAAGCGGTGGCTACAACGGTTGAATAGGGAGGAGGTGGGGATATATTTGACAGGGTGAAGGAGGCGAAGGCGGCCATAGCAGAACTACAAGCCCATGAGGAGTAGAGGGGGGTTTGTTTGGGGCGGAGTTAGGGGAGCTTAGGAGGCAGTTATCCCTACATGATTCTCTTCTCACGCAACATGATGTCCTATGAAAGCAGAAGTTCAGGATACAATGGATCAGAGAGGAGGACAGAAATACCAAGTTCTTCCATCAGGCAACAATTACCAGAAGCAGGAAATAGAATTTGATGTTAGATGTATGCCCTAAAAAGCCAATCTGACTGACACATTATTTATTCTGGGGTATAGTTTTGTACTTGACTTTGTTATTATTTAATAATATTCGACATTTTTTTATTCATGTTGTGTATGTATCAATAAATCGTCTAAGGAATTAATAAGATAATGATACATATTTTCAAGAGTTGAGAATTTGGTCATGTGTCATTGGTGTTAATTCCTAAATGCTCCTTATTGATGGATCATCACGAGGATGGTGATTAATCCGATGAGATGAGGGTACAGATCGCTTTTCTTTTTGGATGAATGAGTCTCGAGTCCACTGTTGTAGCGACACTGGAGTGATGTGCAGGTTTTTGTTAGAGAACAAGGATACTGAGCGTGACTAAAGCAAGAAGTCACTTGGATGTCTATCTACTCGTCTATGACTTACTGATGTTGTAGAGTATGACTGATCCTTTGATCTGTGGTTGCTTCGGCTATTCACCAGTGACGTTACTGTAGTTTGACTGCACTATATTATGGGTCTCTAGCCATATGGATTTTGTGATGCAGATTGGCTGCAGTAGGTTCACTGTAGGAGTAGAATGTGCATCTACATGGAATCTATCGATCTTAGTCAAGTAAGGAAGTGGTCTTATGTGATTTATGAGACTGAGTTCGAAAAACTTCAGTCAGGGCAGCATGTACAGTGAAAAAGGAGTTTTTCACTCTTGAACTAAAATCGAATAAATTTTAACATATGACAGTTTTGATGGGATTTGACGAGTTTTCTATGACCCCATCTTGTAGGGATCCACGATAGAAGGATTGTATCATACGGATAACTGCACCTAAAGGTTCATCTATTTTTTCTGCTGGGTTGCCACTATATGCTGCTAGGTGTCACTGGTGGATGGTGAGACTCCATAGATTATTTTGATAGTCAATGATCCCTGATGAGATGAGTTGGAATTGTTCCAATCCATTGAAAGGAGTTTTCAATGATATTGTAATAGGGATTACAATATATCTGTAAACAACCCAGGATCTCACCCAAAATGGCTAGCCGGAAGTTATTATTTGAGTTCCTTGATTCTGTATAAGTATCCAAGATCTACCCAGCGAATAACCGATGTGGGACTAAACACACGTCCGTACGGATTCCTCACATACTCTCCCTGTTCAAGCCCTGACGTTATCGTCAGGCTAAGGGTTCAATATCTATTCAAATCTAATCACAAACACCACGATTGGCCCGTGGTCAGCCTAATGGATCTGTGCTGCAGTGTCCCCTAGTCACATAGCTTATGGGCCGAGTCCGCTCTGAACCATTGTAACAACCCAGGACCTCACCCAAAATGGCTAGCTGGAAGGTATTGTTTGGGTTCCTTGATCCTGTATAAGTACCCAAGATCATACCCAGCGAATAACCGATGTGGGACTAAACACACGCCCGCACGGGTCCTCACATGTCCCCCCGTTCAAGCTTGACGTCCTCGTCAGGCTAAGGGTTCAAATCCATTCAAATTTAATCACAAACACCACGATCTGTCCGTGGTCAACCCTAATGGATCCGTGCTGCAGTGTTCCCTAGTCACATAAGTTATGGGCCGGGTCCTCACATATGTGAGGACCCGTACAGCGTGTGTTTAGTCCCACATCGGTTATTCGCTGGGTAGATCTTGGATACTTATACAGGATCAAGAAACTCAAATAATAACTTCTGGCTAGCCATTGTTGGGTGAGGTCCTGGGTTGTTATAAATGGTATCAAGCGGACCCGGCCCATAACTTATGTGGACTAGGGAACACTGCAGCACGGATCATTAGGGTTGACTACGGACAGATCGTGTGTTTGTGATAAATTTGAATGGATTTGAACCCTTAGCCTGACGAGGACGTCAAGGCTTGACGGGGGGAGCATGTGAGGACCCGTGCGGGCGTGTGTTTAGTCCCGCATCGGTTATTCGCTGGGTAGATTGGGTACTTATACAGGATCAAGGAACCCAAACAATACCTTCCAGCTAGCCATTTTGGGTGAGGTCCTGGGTTGTTACAATTCTCACTACCAGACAGAATAAAACCTATGGGTGTCACACACATTAGAGGTATTGACTGATCCGATGGTTGGATTTGTGATTTGGAATCACAATAGATTATGATTATCAATTTGATTGATAATTGGTTTAACCCACTAAGAGTTAGTAAGTTGAAGAAGGAATAATTGCAATTGGATTGCAATTTGATTGAATCAGTTGGACTTAATTAAGTTGGGCTTGATCTTATTAGATAAGGTTCAAGAGTCCTACTTGGAGTAGAACTTCTAGTATCCTAATTAGATTAGGACTGAAAATTATAAGAGTCCTACTTGGAGTAAGACTCCTAGAGTTCTAATTAGACTAGGACTGAATTTTAGGAGTCCTACTTGGAGTACGACTTTTAGAGTCCTAATTGATTCTTGATCTAATGGATAAGAATTAAGAGTCCTTATTGGATAAGGACTCTTTGTGTTCAAATAATCCAAATCCTCTTGGAGGAGGATTCACACCCAAAAGAAGAGGTACGCACGCCCCTACTTAATTTGATTTTCTTGGGGCATGCATGAGATAGAGATCAAGGGGCTAGGGCTATTGGGGAGAGATCTGGACCGTAGAAACAAAGAGAAAAGGAAGAGGGGGCCGGCGGCCTTGCACTCTTTTTTTTTGGTTGCTCACGGTTGAACCTCCTTCTCCCAATCTTTGGGCGTGCGGCCTCCCTTCCTCCTCTAGCGTGTGGCCTTTCTTCGCTCTTCAACCTTCTTCTTCCTCTCAAAGTAATCAAACAGTTGATTGAAAGAGAGAGTATTTCAGCAATCAAAAGCAATCTCTGCAAGGAGCTAGCACTTTGGTGAGATCTAGATGCTTGGATCGGTTCTCTTCCTCGTGTGCATACCCATAGAGGCCAGACACGTGTACAGCTTCAAGTGAGCCTTCAAGATAACCACGATCCTCAAATTGCGGTGAATATCTATCCGCACAAAGTGAAGATATGATCTTTCCCCTCTAAAGTTTTAATCTTAATCTATCTACGAACGGTTTGTAAATACGTTCATGAGATGAACGAATCGTACATGCATCTTCTGCTATGGTTTTAATTTTCTGCGGCATGCATAGTTTTCCAACAGTGGTATCAGAGCCATGGTTATATAGATTAAGATTTAGATGAAGATTAAAGATTAAAACCATGTTAGATCTGAATATTTAAAGATTATGTTTGCTGATTTTTTCTGCATGCAGATTTTTAGCTTGCTGATTTTCTGCATGCTGATTTTTTAACTTGCTGATTTTTGCATCTTGATGATTCTATTGCTGCGTTGATGAGACTATGAGTTATTAGAATCATGTCTTGCATAATCAGCAGACCAGATGATGCATAATTAATTAAATATTCAGGTCTTCATATTGATTAATGCATGAGATGCATGTGGTGATGATCATGGATGGATCCCTTTGTGTTGAAATGTTCTGCGATATTCTATGATGTTATGTGATGACATGTAATTCAGTATTCAGATGTCTACGTGCATCTTATATTGATGTATTTAGAGACCTGCGAGTCTCATTAAAAAGGGAACGTAACTATTGTTTTAATTAGCATAGTTTTATGGGTTGTAATCTGTGATGTGTTTGCACGTCAATGGTTGATCGATGCATACTTCCACAAGCATAATTTGCACGGATAAGGATGAGCAGTTGATTGGCGATAGATCAAGGAGTTGATCGTGATTGGATCAATGATGCTCAGATCGAATCAAGAGTTGAAGACGATCTAACCAATTGATGTGCATATGCTTGTACTATAACCCTCGTCCTAGATCCATGATCATCACCAGTTACTGTTTATGTTTATTTTAGCGGATAAATCATTATTTGTATTGAGATGTAAATAATTAAAATGATAAAAGAGAGCTGCTAACGTCTTTCCGATGTTGACTTGTCTCGACTGGTCATAGTGGTCAGTTGCATCGGGGGCAGGACCACCTTATTAGCATGAGATGTTGCGGGGTAAGATGGGGTTGGACCCAATAACTGTTAGGTGAGAGACCCAATGACGGCTTTACTTCTACGATTATACGGTGGGTCGACTTAACTAAGGAATGGGGCCAATAACTGTTAGGTGAGGCCTTCATGACTTAGAGACTGGATATCGCTGCAACTTGCTGAGAAGCATTGTAAAATAGTTGTACACTCATCATTTTATGTGTCGCTAATAACTGTTAGGTGACGTGGCATGTAAATCGATGGATTCGCAATACCCACTTGAAATCCTAGTCATGAAGGGTTTCCTTTTCTCTACCCGAGGAGTGTGAAGATTCGAGAAAATAGTGGGAGGTGTATTTGTTTTAAAAGACCCTAAAAATAAAGTAAAGATCAAGTACAAAATTATAAGAGTCCTAATTGATACTTGGAGTAGGACTCCTAGAGTTCTAATTAGATTAGGACTGAAAATTATAAAGAGTCCTAATTGATTCTTGATCTAATATATAAGAATTAAGAGTTCTTATTGGATAAGGACTCTTTTGTTCAATTAATCCAAATCCTCCTGGCGGAGGATTCACGCCCAAAAGAAGAGGGTAGCATGGCCCCTACTTATTTTGATTTTTAGGGTGTGCGTGAGATAGAGATCAAAGGGGCTAGGGCTATTGGGGAGAGTTGGACCATAGGACAAAGAGAAAAAGGGAAGAGGGGGCGGCCTTGCTCTTTTTTTTTTGGTTGCTCACGGCCGAACCTCCTTCTCCCATCCTTTTGGGCATGCAGCCTCCTTCCCTCCTCTAGGGGTAGCTTTCTTCTTCCGTCTTCAACCTTCTTGATCTCAAAGCAATCAAAGAGTTGATTGAAGAGAGAGGATTAGCCATCAAAAGCAATCTCTTACAAGAGAGTAGCACCCCAATGAGATCTAGATACTTGGATCGGTTCTCTTCTCGTGTGGATACCCGTAAAGGTTAGACAGTGTACGGCTTAAGCGAGCCTTTCAAGATAACCATGTCATATTTGCGGTGAACATCTACCCGCACAAAGTAAAGATTGATTTTTTCCTCTAAAGTTTTTATCTTATCTATCTACGAACAATTTGTAAATACGTTATGAGATGAACGAACCGTGATGCGTCTTCCACTGTGGTTTTATTTTCTGCGGCATGCACTTGTTTTCCCAGTATATCAGAGCTTGGTTATGTAGATTAAGATTAAGATTAAAGATTAAAACCATATTAGACCTGAATATTTAAAGATTATGCTTGCTGATTTTTTCTGAATGCGATTTTTTAGCTTGCTGATTTTTCTGCATACTGATTTTTGAACTTGCTGATTTTTGCATTTGATGATTCTATTGCTGCGATTGATGAGATTACGAGCTATTAGATATGTGTTGCATAATCAGTAGATTAGATGATGGCCGTAATTAATTAAATATTCAGATCTGCATATTGATTAATACATGGATGCATGTGGTGATGGATTATGGATGGATCCCTTTGTGGAGCCGTGCCACTACCAACTTATCAGTCTTTGCACCACCCTGTATAAGGCCAAGACTGAGATATTAATAGCCAAATTGAAGTGTATCTTACTGAGGCTCATTAGCCCTGAGCAGGGTGCCTTTGTCTGGGGACGGAGCTGTTAGATTATGCCCTAGAAGCCAATTTGGCTGACACATTGTTGATTCTAGGGACATAATTTTGTACTTGACTATTTATTATTGAATAAATAAAAGGCATCTTTTCATTCATATTGTTTATGTGTCTATGAATCGTCCAAGAAATTAATAAGATGATGATACATATTCTCAAGAGTTGAGAATTTGAGCCATGTATCATTGGTGATTAATTTCTAAATGCTCCTGATCAATGGATCATCACGAGGACGGTGATCGATCCGATCAGTGCACAGATCACTTTCCTTCTGGATAGACGAGACTTGAGTCCACAGTGTAGGGACACTGAAGTGATAGTGCAGGTGCTTGTTAGAGAACAAGGGTACTGAGCGTGACCAAGACAAGAAGTCACTTGGATGTCTATCCACTCGTCAGTGACTTACTTGATGTTGCAGTAGTGTGACTGGTCCTTTGACCTGCGGTGCTTCGGCTACTCACAGTGAGGTTATTGTAGTTTGACTGCACACATACATGGTCTCTAGCCATATGGGTCCATGCAGTGTAGATTGGCTGCAGTAGGTTCACTGTAGGAGTAGGGTATGCACCTATAAGGAATCTATCGACCTTGATAGAAGAGGAGTGATCCTATGTGATTTGTTAGACTGAGTTCTAAGACCTTGGCCAGGGCAGTAAAGTGGAGAAAGAGTTTTCCACTATCGAACTCAAGTCGAATAAATCTTGACATATGACAGACGATGGGGTTTGACGAGTTGTCCATGACCTCCGTCCTGAAGGGATCCACGATAGTAGGACTGTATCACATGTTAACTGCACCTAGAGGTTCATCATTCCATTCTGCTGGGTAGCCACTACATGCTGCTAGGTGTCACTGGTGGATGGTGGGACTCATAGGGATTATCTTGATGATCGATAAACCCTAATGAGTTGAGTTGGAATCGTTCCAACCCATTGAAAGGAGTTTTCAATGATATAGTGATAGAGATCACAATATATCTCACTACCAGTCAGAATAGAACCTATGGGGTCACACACACTAGAAGTATTGACCGATCCGATGGTTGAAATCGTGATTAGGAATCACAAAGAAATCAATTTGATTGATAGAAGTTGAAGAAGTGAACAAAGGGAATTAATTAATTAGACTTAAACACAAATCCTACTTCGGGTAGGATTCCTAGAGTCCTAATGGATTAGGGCTGGGAATCCTAGTTGGAGTAGGACTGGAATTCCTACTTAGAATAGGATTCCTACAATCCTAATGAGATTAGGAATTTTGAATTAAAATTGGATTCCTATTTGGAGTAGGATTCCTAGAAATCCTAATTGGATTAGGACTTCGGATTCAAATAAGAGTCCTAATTGGATTAGGACTAAAATTAAATACATCCTAATTAGATTAGGATTCTTTAAGTCTAAATTAATTATTAATCTAATGAATCAACATGACTCCTAATAGGATTAGGATTGAAGAGTTCAATTGAGTCATGATTCATTCAAGTCCTAATTGGATTAGGACTAGCGTAGATTGAACCAAATTTGGCTAATCCTAATTGGATTGGGATTAAACCATGAGAGAGGCACCTAATCCTCTTTGGAAGAGGATTAGGTTAACCAAGTAAGAGGGACATCAGCCCCTCTCACTTGGCTAGGGCGACATGAAGAAGCTAGGGCCGGCGCCCCCCCTTCTTAGGCAAGTTGTCATTGGAACTCCTAAAAGTTAGGAGCTCCAATCCCTTTATAAGGAGGACTAGGGGCCGGCGCCCTAAGCAATTGAATCCCCTTCTCCTTGCTGCCGCCACCCTCTCCCAACTCCCTGGTTCAGCCGCCAACAGAAGGAAAAAGAAGAGAGCCTTGTCCGCCTCCTCTTCCTCCAATCCTTTCTTCCAACGCGGGGAAAAGAAAGAAGGCTGCAGAAGCTGTGTTCTTCTCTTG